>NW_026897592.1:0-36218 GCF_033153095.1 Gastrolobium bilobum
CGCAATAGGTCATGAATGCGACAACTCCTAATTTTACCATCCATGGTTAATGAAGAGACTTGCACCAAACTTCTATTAACCAACTCTGTTAAATATTCTTTTGCAACTTCTTCCAAAGTTTTTCTCCCTTCTTGTTTGATAAATCCCTCAGCTACCCATTGCCGAATCAATCTTTTTGATTTAACTTCATGGTCTTCATTCCCATTCAAATGCATCTCTACCTTTGGTAGATAAAAGGCCACCAATGGCCACAATTGCTAGTGGCAAACCCTCACATTTTTTAACAATTTCGGAAGATATACCCATAAGGTTTTGTGGACAACATCCGTTCAAATCATATCTGAATGCCTTCCTACAGAACAACTCAAAGGATTTCTCATGAGTTAATGGTTGTAGCTCATGCACTTCAACAAAAGAAGTTTTTTTACTACAACTTGCAACACGCATGTCTCTAGTTGTGATAAATATCCTGCTTCCGTTTTCATCATCAATTAAAGCAAATTCAATTTCATCCCAGAAATGTTCATTCCATACATCATCAAAGAGGACAACGTATCTCTTTTGCTGCAAGTAGCTTCTTACTTCCTTTATCAATGAGTCTCGATTCATTGTAGCAATATCAGCAGGAGGAACCTCCTTCTTTTCTTTGCAAAATTGTTGCAACATGTCCCTCAACAATCCATCCACGGTGTACGACTGAGATACTGTGACCCATGCATGGCAATTGAAGTACCCAATCACTTCTTTGTTATCAAAAACTTTCTTGGCAAGAGTAGTTTTCCCTTGCCCTCCCATTCCTATCAAAGAGATGACAGTGCGCTTCGCTCTTCCCTTTACCAACCAACCAATCAATTCAGCTTTAGGGACTTCAAAGCCCACAACATCAGCTTCCTCAGTGTAAAAAGGAAGCATTTGAAGGTTATGCAATGTGACGTCTCGGTTTCTGCTAGAAGTGGCTGGTGCCTGTTCCAAAGAAGATTGGATTAGGAAGCCATCTCTTTCACTTCTTTCCTTGATTTCACGAACTTGTAATTTAATACCCTTAATCTTAAATGCTATTTGAACGAAGGGTCATAGTTTGGATGAAGACAGCAGGCTCACATGGTAAGACTACACAACCAGGATCAGAAGGCTGTTGTTCCCCACAGGAAGTATATTCATCAATGACATCTTCTATGCGAAAAACTGCTTCTCTCACCAACTTAACCGCTGTTTTGATTCCTTCCTGTGTTTTATCATCTTCAACTTCTGCCTTTCTATCTGCATCATTGATGAAGGCTATAATAGCCCATATTAATTAATTAGGAAATCAAGTGTAATTAATTAATTAAACATGTTTTACTGGGTGAAATTAAGTGTGAGGCTTAATAAAATGAATCTGAGTCACTTTGGAGTTAAAAAGTGTACTCAGTGAAAATTAAGGGGTATAAATGGGTACTGTCAAAAGTACCCAAAATATAAAAATAAAAATAGTAATATTCCTAGAATAATATTCCAGACTTTTGGGTAAAGTTTGGTAATTATTGGAGTTGAATAGATAGACGAACTAATACCCACATGTTACCACTTAACTTATGTTAAGTGATAAAATGCAAAAAGAACCCATCTCCCCCCAGAAACCCGTCGAGGAACAGAGGCAAAGAAGGAGAAAGGAGAAGAAGGGAGAGAGAAGAAGAGAGAGAGGAAGGAGGAAACCTTGATGGTTTTGGGTGATTCAAAAGCCTAAATTGCTTAGAATCTTCTCCTCTTTCATAATCCTAGCTTTGTTTTGAGTGGGGAGCATTGTGGAGAGGGATATTGCCTCTCAAAAATTCGGCCATTGGAGAGATTTTGGGGTTTTGAGAGTTTCTACCTCCATTGAAGCTTGAGGAGCCATCAATCCTTGGTTGTGTGACCATTGGTGGTAAGATTCTAACCCTTGAACCTCATGATTCCTTGAAATTTGCATGAGTTAGGGTTTGTGAATAGTAAATTGGGATTTTTATGAAATGTAGTTGAATTAGCTATGTTCTAGGAAGAATGGAGCTTAGAGCATGTTATGGAAAATGCTAGGAATGTCATTTAATCGGTGGAAATGAGCCTAGATAATCATTTGATAATTGTTCATAATATTGGAAAATTCATGCTTGGATTGGTTAGTATTCTAGCATGTTGAACAATTAGTGAGTTGAATGATTGATTGGATCCTTGTGATGTCTAGGATTGAGACATTTGGACCAACCGTGAGTGATCAACCATTGGAGCAAGCTATGGAGCTTGAATAGCTCATTGGAATTGGTAAGCTCATACTTGTGTTGTGCTTTGAATTGAGTAATTGATGGTTGATTGTGAAATACTCTTGGATGCAATGTGTTGATTGCATTACACCATGTGTAGGTGTATGTTTGTAAAAGTTGATTGCTGAAACTGTTGGTGAAGAACAAAGGTTGACTGAAGCATTGAGGTAAGCCTTCGGACCTTGGGTGTAATTCCCTTGACTGTTCTACCAAGCCCTGAAAGGGTGGAGGTTGTGATTGTGTATATAAATGCAATAAAATAGTGTAATGCTTTGTTATACGTATGTGTATGCATTTGGTGTGGCATAGGATGGTGTTTCCCTATGTTGGTATGTGGCATGACGATGCGTAAATCATACTTGGTAGTTAGCTGGCCAGTAGGACTATTTGCATCTGAGTTTCCTTAGGACAGCTTGAGAGCTCGAGGGATTTCTCCTGGAGATGTATAGCACTTTGCATAGATATGTATTTACTGCATTATTATTGTTATTGCTATTACACTGATATGGAACTGTGGGGTGGAGAGATGCTCCAAGGACCCCTGGTTTACTGGATATATTCGTATATCTCACCCCGTGTTGTGGGGACCCCCTTTCAGGTAAGGATGCTGCAGGAGCCTCTGGTGGCAAGTGGCCATATCTGGATTATGCATGAAATGTGGCATTTCTTTTGAGATTGTACATGTTGTTTTGTAGCTCACATGTATAGAATTAAATGAATAGGCAATGCTAGATTTATGATTTGTATATTGGAATGGACTTAGCCTATGCTCATGCCTTTGGTCATCTCTTTTGTTGATGAGAGCCAAGGGAATGATCATAGTATTTTGTAAGCTAAGTTCCATGATTTGTAATGGGTATGTAATGTAAATGATGCCACTTGAAATTCAGATATGCATGCTATCATGTATTGAGTTGTGAATTGGTTGGGCTGAAAATCAATTAGGTACCCTTTTGTTTAAACTGGTAAACGATGAGAAAACAAAGGTCATGCTGCCCAAATTCTAGCTAAATCTCATGAGGAGAAGCTGGATGAGTGCTAGGATTTAGTTTGGGGCATGGACAATTGGGGTTTGTAATGGGGATGCATTTTCCCCTAGGCTTGGACTTGAGAAATGTGGGAATTGGAATCCCCTGGCAGCGCGCTTAAGCGCCCAGGAGCGCGCCCAAGCGCCCTGCTGCCCCTGCGAATGCCAATGCATTCTGCCTCCTCGCGCTGGAGCGCCCAAGTGGGGGCTTAAGCGCCCAGGGTTGCGCGCTTGAGCGCCCTGGTCCGCGCTTAAGCGCCCTTCGCCACTGAAGGAGGTGATGCTTCTGTCTCTGCGCGCTAAAACGTCCCAGTGGGAGCTTGAGCGCCCAGGGTAGCGCGCCTGAGCGCCCTGTTGCGCGCTTAAGCGCCCACCCACACTGGAATGCCTGATGCTTACTGCCTCCGTGCGCTTAAGCGCCCAGATGGAGGCTTTAGCGCCCGATAGCGCGCGCTTGAGCGCCCGGTAGCGCGCTGAAGCGCGCTGGGCCTGTGACCAACACTCTCTTGTGTTGCTTCAAATGGTCCTAACTTGGGCTACAGTGCTCCGATTTGAGCACGGTTTGAAGCCACAGGTAGCTAATGAAGAAACCTACAATATAGTAGAAGTATTGAACTAAACAAGAAGTAAATTAAAGGTTTAAAAATGGAAAATGAACATGATGTTAAGCTTAATTTATCTGTTTCCGCAAGGTAATTTGGTTATGATCACGAAATTGGGTATTATAAGTTCGGTACGTTTTAAAATGAAAAATTTATCCGGATTTTAATTGAACCCATGTGATTGTAACTGCGCTTAATATCATAATGCGATGTTAACAAACCGGTTCTAGAACGGGGTGTTACATTTTATGGTATCAGAGCAGTTTCGTCGGGAATAACTGTTAGCTATTGTTGAGTATGCTTAGTGTTTGATGCTTTATAGTTGTTTTAGTACTCTGTATGATTATTGCATTTGTGATCACTAAGTGTGGGCCTGATCAACTCACTTCTTTGTGTAACATGTGTAGTGACATGACGAGGAACCGAAACAACCCCGGACCATCAAACACCAATGCTCAGCCAGAACCTGTTTTGGCTGCTCTTGTGAGGCCTAGAAGTGGCCGTGGGGCAACGGGCGTACAGCCTGATCCCGTGGCTGAAGCTCTTGCAGCCGTTCAGAGAGAGTTGGCTGCTAGCAGGCAAGCCAATGAAAATTTGTTAAAGACAAATGAAGACTCGCGGACTGCTATGGCCGCGATGATGACCGAGTTGAGGACGTTGAGGGGTCCTAGGCCCGTGAACCGGCAACCCACTCCTCCTCCTCACACTGCTACGCCTTCTCCACCTCCTTCACAGGAAGAGGGTGGAGTGGGTAACAATGAGGGTGAGGGTAGCCATCACTCTGGAAGTCGGAGTCATCACACTGAGGTTCGTCAACCTCAAGTTGAAAATGTCGGTGATCATGAGATGGAGGAAAGGAGACTGATGGCTTTCCGAAAACATAAACCTCCTTCTTTTAAGGGAGGTTATGAGCCAATGGCGGCTGCAAAATGGCTCCAAGCGATGGAGAAGATATTCAGGGTGATGAGGTGCCCTGACGCAATGAAGTTGGCTTACTCTGTTTATATGCTGGAAGAGGAAGCAGAAGATTGGTGGACAAATACCGTGCAGCCATTAGAAGCTGAAGGTCGGGAGATCACATGGCGGTTATTCGAGACATTGTTCTTGGATAACTACTTCCCTAGAGAAGCTAGGGAACAAAAGCAGAATGAGTATAACGATCTCAAACAAGGGTCGATGTCTATTGACCAATACTTCTCAAAATTCAATGAGTTGGTGAAATACGCCAACTATGGGCGAGCCTTACCCACCCCGGCTGAAATGACCTCCAAGTTCCAATGGGGTCTTAATGAGAAGATGTCTCGGAAGATGTCAAATTGTGACATCCGAGAATTCAGTCGGTTTGTAAACCAGTGTAGAAAGGTGGAAGAAGTGTATAAGGTGTCCCAAACCAAGAAGTCTTCTGAGGCTCAGGCACCTAGTTCTCATAAAGCAACGGGCTCCGGTTATTGGAAGAACAGGAAGGTGCAAGGCAAGAAGCTGAATGCGAATAAGCCCTTTGACTTGTTCAAAAAACCCGGTGCTCAGAAGAAGTTTGTTGATAGAGGACCTCCTCCCAAGTGCAAGGGATGTGGCAAAGAGCATAGGGGTCCATGTGCTACTGGTGAGGTGATTTGCTTTAAATGTGGAAGATCCGGTCACTACTCCAGGCAGTGTCCTCAGAATGAAGCAAGGACTATGGCAGTTCAAGCTACTGCTGTTCCGGTCTCTGTTGTTCAACCTATGCTAGAGTCTCAGACGGTTGGTAGAGTATATACCATGGACCGTCAGCAATCGGAGAAGGCTCCGAATCTAGTGAAAGGTACAATTTACATTGATAATATGGATGTTGAAGTGTTGTTTGATTCAGGAGCTACACACTCCTGTATGTCTGATTTTATGGCCGTTGGGCTAAATTTGCAAATGTATGACATTCGCCCTCCAATGAAAGTGGTTACTGCTACTGGAGAGGAGTGTTATACATCCGTGTTGTGTAAAGATGTTGAGTTCAAATATGAAGGCCGAGATTACGTGCTGGATTTTATTTGTTTACCTATGATCAGCCTTCAAGTTATCTTGGGTATGGACTGGTTGTCAAAGAACTGTGCTATGATAGACTGCTGCGGTAAAAGGATTGTGCTTGATGCTGATGATTCTGCTACTAGTTCTTCCCCATATCTATCTGTGTTGCAGGTTAGAAAGGCTTTGAGGGCCGGGGCATTGGGATATGTCTTTGTGGGGGGTTTAGTAGGCGGAAGTCATGAGGAGATTGGCACTATTTCCGTGGTGAGGGAGTTTGTGGATGTGTTTCCAGATGAAATTCCACAACTTCCGCCTCATAGAGAGATTGAGTTCACGATTGATCTGTTGCCTGGTGTGGGGCCTATCTCTCTGGCTCCGTATAGGATGTCACCACCGGAATTAGCCGAGTTAAAGAAGCATATTGAAGAGCTTTCGGCTAAGCAGTTTATCCGGCCAAGTGTGTCCCCGTGGGGAGCACCAGTCATATTTGTTAAGAAGAAGGACGGTAGCATGAGATTGTGCACTGATTACCGTCAGTTGAATAAGGTTACCATTAAGAACAAGTATCCTCTCCCTCGCATAGATGATTTGCTTGATCAGTTGAGGGGTGCTTGTGTCTTCTCAAAGATTGATTTGAGGTCGGGTTATCATCAAATCCGAATTAGGCAGGAAGATATTCCGAAGACTGCCTTCCGATCTAGATATGGACATTATGAGTATCAAGTAATTCCATTTGGACTCACTAATGCTCCTGCGGTGTTTATGGATTACATGAATCGCATATTTAAGCCGTTTCTGGATCAATTCGTGATTGTGTTTATTGATGATATCCTGATATATTCCAAGAGTAAGGAAGAGCATGAAGGCCACTTGAGAACTGTGTTGCAAATTCTCAGAGAGAAACAGTTATATGCAAAGCCTTCTAAATGTGAATTTTGGCTTTCTCAAGTGCAATTTCTGGGTCACATTATCTCTGCTGAGGGAGTAGCAGTTGATCCTAGCAAGATAGAGGCAGTTGTTGATTGGGAGAGACCTAAGACAGTAACAGAAATAAGAAGTTTTTTGGGTTTGGCTGGTTATTACCGGAGATTCATTAAAGAATTTTCAGCCATGGTGTTGCCATTGACCCGTTTGACCCGAAAGGATACTCCATTTGTTTGGACACAAGAATGTGAAGAATGCTTTCAGAGCCTTAAGGAGAAACTAACGACCGCTCCGGTGTTAGTACTTCCCGACCCGGAGGGTGAATTTGAGCTATACAGCGATGCTTCCAAGAAGGGATTGGGATGTGTGCTGATGCAAGATAGGCGAGTGGTAGCTTATGCATCGAGGCAATTGAAACCGCATGAAGAAAATTATCCAACCCATGACCTTGAGCTTGCTGCAATTGTTTTTGGGTTGAAGCAGTGGAGGCATTTCTTGTATGGAATGCAATTTGCAATATTCAGCGATCACAAGAGTTTGAAATACTTGTTTGATCAAAAGGAGCTGAATATGAGACAACGACGGTGGACCGAGTTCCTAAAAGACTATGATTTTGAATTGAAATATCATCCTGGCAAGGCTAATGTTGTAGCTGATGCACTGAGCCGTAAATCTGTGAGCATATCAAGCATGATGATTAGAGATTATGATGTGATAGAGAGGTTCAGAGATATATGTAATTAAACAATGTCAGTTCTGCTTGTCAGCGTTAGTTGTGAATCTTGTGTTGCTGTTACAATTTTAATTTTGATTGTTCATTTGGCTCTATATTTTTAAGCTCGTAATTCCATAAGCCGCTTTTTTTTTTTCCCCCTTCTTTGACAATACGCACATGAGCTTGCAACTACTAAATTTAAATGATTTAATACAAAATATAAATCCATGTAAATGTGTTAAAAAAAAGTTTCAACCATATGTTAATATGTTAAAATAAAATCTCGATTAACGAAAAATATAAAATAAAATTCTAACCCACGTGGAAGAAACGGTCAAGACGCCATTTTTTTTGGAAATGTTAATCCAGTTGTCAAAGTAGCACAAGCATGTGGAAAATGCCGGTAATCTTAGCTCGTTGAATTGCATATATAGACTATAGTATTGTAATATCATATCATACTGAAATCGTAGAGGAACATTTTTTATTCTTCAAGATTTATATAGCGTATGAGCCCAAGACTGTGTTCTCCTTGGTCATTCTTTAATATTTACTGAGCAAGTTTGATTAATTAAGTTAATTTATAATTTGGACAGTTCATGCTTCTATTGTTTATTTAGACTATGGCTGTCATTGTTAGCTGTATCAATAAATACGTCGTAGACATGATCTTGCGTTAGTTTTATAGACAAGTGGGAGAATATAACGCCTTGACTCCGTTCATGTGCAAGTGGATTGCAAAGTTAAGCCATATGATGACTTATCAAATATTTTTTAATTTTTACTGTATCGCCATGGTTTTAATATGATCATACTGTTGGGTATGGCTCATACTTCGTATGCTGATAAGGGCCCTAGTTATCGGGGTAAGCAGAAAGGCAACTGGGGGTCGTAGAGGCTAGGTACTGTTGTGGGCATCTGTTTTATTGTAATTTTCTTAGCAGTTTGGGCTTGAGCCCATGAATAGCTGCTCTTAGGGTTTTCTAATCCTATTTATATTTCCCTTGTAAACAGAGTGACTTGTAACGAGTGGCGGTGAGATGAATATAGTACAGACAAGCTGGACGTAGCCTATATTGGGTGAACCAGGGTAAATCGTTGTGTCTATTCTCTCTCTCTCTCTTTCTTTTTCGTTTTTCGATTTGTGTGATTGTCGATTTCCAACATTTGGTATCAAGAGCTTTGGTTCTGCAACCGGGGTTCCTGTGACAGATTGAGGTTTCGAGATTTGAGATTTTTTCTTGGCATAGAGAAAACTGCGAAACTGATCTGGAGAGGATGCCGACTGGCCAATCACGAATCGAGGTTGAAAAGTTCGGAGGAAAAGGGTTCGAGTTATGGAAGCTGAAGATGGAGGCTCTGCTCGTTGACAGGGACGTGTGGTACGTGATCGAAGATGATAAGCCATCGATACCAACGAAACCTGTCGGTGATGAAAAGTCAGGTGAAGGCGAGTCGAAGGAGTTGAAGGCGTGGACCAGAGACGATCGAATGGCGCGAAGCCTGATCTGGTTATGTCTGGCAGATAACGTTCTGGTGAACGTAACTTCTGAGAAGACCGCGAAGGATCTCTGGACGAAGCTGAGAGGTCTCTATCAAAGCAAGTAACTCGTGAACAAGCTATTCCTGCGAAGGAGGTTGTATAATCTGCGGATGAGCGAAGGTGATTCTTTCTCTGCTCATTTAAATGAATTTAATACTATTTGTGCACAACTTTCGTCTATAGACATTAACCTGGATGAGGAAGACAAAGCTTGCACCTTGTTGTGTTCACTGCCCAACTCTCGGGAGCACATCATTGTGTCAATTGGTACTGGTGTTAATAAATTTTCGTTTGAGACAGTTGTTGCTGCCTTATTGTCTGAGGAGATGAGAAGGGTAGGTTCTGAAGGTACCAGCAATGAGGCTCTGGTTGCTAGAGGGAGGAGTGGTGACAAATCAAAGTTTGGTCACAGAGGAAGATCGAGGGGACGATCAAAGTCCCGTGATAAATCTGAAATGAGGTGCTGGAGGTGCAAACAGGTTGGACATCTGAGAAGGAATTGCAGAAGTAAAAGTGTAGGTCCTGAGAAGAGAGATGATTCGCAACCTTCTGCTTCGAGTACAAAGAAGGATGATGATGATAGTACAGGGGACCTGTACATGGCGTTTGACAGTCATAGTGACTGTAATGACTGGATTATTGACACTGAAGCATCATTTCATATGACACCTCATAGGGAATGGTTCTGCACCTATGAATCATATTCTGGCAGTACAGTTAGAATAGGAGATGACACGACTCATGCAATTGTGGGGCGTGGGAAGGTAAAGCTGAAGATGAGTGACAGGACAATCAAGAATCTGCGGGGTGTGATGCATATTTCGGGGCTTACCAGAAATCTGATCTTCGTTGGTAGTATGGCAGATGCTGGTATTAATTTTAGCAGTGACAAGTATTCTTGCAAGCTGACTCGAGGAGCTTTGGTTATTGCAAGAGGAGAACGTCGTGGTAAATTGTGGAAATTGTTGGGTAGCACAGTATTCAGTGGTGAAAGCTATGTTTCAGAACAGGCGGAGGAGGACACTGCTATGTTGTGGCATAGGAGGCTGGGGCATATTGGAGGAAAAAGTCTGGAGACTCTGACATCAAAGAAGCTGGTGGATGGGAGCTGCTCTATGGGGTTTGGATTTTGCGAGCATTGCTTGCAAGGGGAGCAAAATTGGGTATCTTTTGATTCCATAGGAGGAAGAGATAAGGGGATTCTGGACCTGATACACAGCGACGTGTTTGGCCCCACACCTGTAGCATCACATGAAAAATCAAGGTATTATGTTTCTTTTACTGATTATTTTTCAAGACATGTGTGGTTATATTTCTTGCGCAGCAAGGATGAAGTGTTCGATAAGTTCCGCGAGTTTAAGACTTTGGTGGAAAATCAGTTTGATCGAAAAATCAAGGTGCTGAGAACTGACAATGGAGGGAAATTCTGTTCAACAAAATTTGACCACTTTTGTGCAAGCAATGGAATTGTAAGGCAGAAGACTACGCCTTACTCACCTCAAAAGAATGGGGTGGCAGAGAGGTTGAATCGATCTCTCATGGAGAAAGCACGGAGTATGCTGAGCGGTGCAGGCTTGGCAGCTGAGTTTTGGGCAGAGGCAGTGGCTACTGCTTGTTATTTGAAGAACAGGTCTCCTACATCGACCTTGAAGGAGAAGACTCCGTATGAAGCACTGTTTGGAAAAAGGCCAGACGTATCTCATGTCAGAGTGTTTGGCTGTGAAGCATATATGCACGTACCCAAGGAGAAAAGAAACAAGCTTGACAGTAAATCTGAAAAGTGTATCTTTATTGGGTACAAGGATGGCGTCAAAGGTTATAAGTTGTGGAATCCGGATACTAGAAGTGTAACTTACAGCAGAGACGTTGTATTCAGGGAATCTAAGTTGAATCAAATTTTTCCTGAAGCTCCTGAAAAGTCACAGATAGTGGAGTTGGATGTGGGTTTGATAAAGGATACAGTAAACTCATAGGTTGAATTGGGAAATTTGAATTCTGAAGCTGCTGAATATAACGAAGTAGAGGATGAATTTTCTGAAACCGAGGCTGAGGTTGAAGCACCAGTGCTGAGGAGATCCACGAGGGAAAGAAGACCATCTGAGAGGTATACACATGAAAATTATATCCTGTGTGCTAGTGATGATGTTTATGCATTTAGTATTGCAGGTGATGATCCGAGCACCGTAAGACAAGCTAGGAGCTCGGAGGATGCCAAACAGTGGGAGGAAGCTATGAAAGACGAGATGAAATCTCTGATGAAAAATCAAACTTGGAGTTTGGTGAATCTACCTGCAGACCGAAAAGAAATTGGTTGCAAGTGGGTGTTCAAGAAGAAGATTGGTGCCAATGGGGACATTGAGCGCTACAAGGCTCGATTGGTTGCAAAGGGATATTCACAGACAGAAGGGGTTGATTATGGTGAGGTATTTTCACCTGTTGCAAAGTTAAATTCCATAAGACTGGTTTTGTCTGTAGCGGCTGCAAATGACCTAGAGGTGGAGCAGCTGGATGTGAAGACGGCTTTCCTTCATGGTGATTTGGAGGAGGTTATTTTCATGAAGCAACCGGAGGGGTTCATTGCAAGAGGCAAAGAGGAGCTAGTCTGCAAGCTGAATAAATCTCTGTATGGCCTGAAGCAGTCCCCGAGGATGTGGTACATGAAGTTCGACACTTATGCGGTGAAGCTTGGCTTTGACTGCTGTGATGCTGATCACTGTGTTTATGTGAAAAGGTTAGAAGGTGACTTTGTTATTCTAACTTTGTATGTTGACGACATAATACTCGTTGGAAACAGTTTGAAGATGATCAACACTGTTAAAGGACTACTAGCAAAGCAGTTTGAAATGAAAGATCTAGGCGCTGCAAATGTGATCTTGGGTATGCAGATTAAGAGGGAGCGTGACAAAGAAAGATTATGGCTAAGTCAGCGGAAGTATTTGGAGGATGTTCTGAAGAAATTCAAGATGGCTGACTGTAAGCCTGTGTTGACTCTCATGTCTACTGGTTCTAAGTTATCGACTGACCAGTGTCCCAAGACTGAAGAAGAAAAAGAGGAGATGGCGTCAGTTCCTTATGCTAGTGCAGTTGGGAGTCTGATGTATGCCATGATTTGTACTCGACCTGATATTGCTTAAGCAGTGGGAGTATTGAGTAGGTATATGTCCAAGCCAGGAAAGGAGCATTGGATGGCTGTGAATCGTGTGTTCCGCTATCTTCGTGGTACGTCTGACCTTGGGTTATTCTATGAAGGCGTGAAGGGCTCAAGGGGACAGACATTATTAGAACTAAGATACTTTGTGGATGCTGATTGGGGATGTGACATTGATAGTAGAAGGTCTACAAGTGGATATGTTGTTTCATCATTCGGCGGAGCTATCAGTTGGATGAGTAAGAGGCAGAGCACTGTTGCTTTATCTACTATAGAGGTTGAGTACATGGCCTTGACACATGTTGTTAAGGAAGCTATTTGGTTACGGAGGTTGTGCAAAGAGCTTGGCTTTGCACAAGGAGAGATGATCGTTGGGTGTGACAGTCAGAGCGCCATTTTCTTGGCTAAGAACCCAGGTTTCCATGCGAGGACCAAGCATATCGGCATACAGTACCACTTTATCTGAGAGAAGATTGAAGACAAGGTTGTATTGCTGGAGAAGGTTGACACAGAGGTCAACAATGCTGATTTTTTGACCAAGGCAGTGACTTCAGAAAAGTTTGAATGGTGTACAGCTGTATTGGGATTGAAGAAACATGCAAAGCATTCACCAAGTGGGAGAATGTTGGGTATGGCTCATACTTCGCATGCTGATGAGGGCCCTAGTTATCGGGGTCAGCAGAAAGACAATTGGGGGCCGTAGAGGCTAGGTACTGTTGTGGGCCTCTGTTTTATTGTAATTTTCTTAGCAATTTGGGCTTGGACCCATGAATAGCTGATGTTAGGGTTTTCTAATCCTATTTATATTTCCCTTGTAAACCGAGTGACTTGTAACGAGTGGCAGTGAAGTGAATATAGTACAGACAAGCTGGACGTAGCCTATATTGGGTGAAGCACGATAAATCGTTGTGCCTATTCTCCCTCTCTCTTTCTTTTTCGTTTTTCGATTTGTGTGATTGTCGATTTCCAACACATACTAGCTTTAAAATTTTTATTAGAAGTAAAGCCTACTAAAAATATTTATCGATTTCCTCTTCTTCCAAAGACTTGAATATCAACTAGAGGTTCCCTATATCATCACCATAAAAAAGGTACAAACAATTCTATTAAAAATTTTAAACAATCAGTTATGTAATTTCATTCTCAAATCCTAGCTAAATCCCTAAATATAAGTACTAAATTGACTATATGGTGCCAATATAAGTACCTAACATACCCAAAACGAAAATGTATAATTAAAATTAATTAATTAAACTTTTGGGTCATGAGTTTACATTAATGTCCAAATAAAAAAATTCAAATGAGTGGGTAGCACAAAATCTACTGTATTCCTAAACTGTGAAAGTTCTCAACAATTTGAATTGATGGGAAGAGGAAAAATAATATTTGAAATATTTCCTAAAATTTTTAAGAATAATGAGATGATGATACTTCGAAATGAATGAGAGATGAGGAAGGAATGGAAAACTTGTAAAAAAATTCAAAGAAAGTAATGTCTGAGGGGTTAACAAAAAGAGACCCTACAAAAATTCAGGTATTTTGTGAGAGTTATATTTGCAAATAATGGTGGTCTTTAATCCCCACAAAAAATATTTGTGACGTTCCCCATAAATCCTGGTATTGCACGTGTCACAACACATTTTGTGGCATTTCCGTGTGCAACCACTATTTGTCGAGGGTATTTTCTCGATGTTCCAGCCCGCCGTTGCAATTTATATTGTTGAAAGTTAGATATCTCTGCTCTATTTATAAGAAGCTGAATGTTGTTTTTTGTTAACTGATATTTTTGTCAAGCAATTGTATGCATTTGTTGCATTAATGCTTGCTCGCAGTTATTTTTAAACTTGATCGGCTAAGCTCATTTGTCTATGTATGTTGCATTGCCTTTCAAGCAGAAAAATTGGAGCAACGAGCTTAAATTCTAACAGTTCCAGATCACATATCATTTTCACTTGTCATTGAGTCTTTGTATAAGGTATTGCTAAATTTTATAATTCTACCCAACATGCCTAGAATTTATGTACGGAAACTATTTTTTTTCAAAGATTGAAGGCAGGACAATATTGTTAATTTTCTCTATTAGTTTCATTGCTAAATATGATTGACATCAACTGATGCTGCAGGTGGCAAAGGGTTTTAGTAGTTCAAAAACTAGCAGAATCAGCCTTATTGATCTTGCTGGACTGGACTGGGATAAAGTTGAAGATGGAGGAAGCCAATGTCTAAAGCAAAGCATACATATAAACAAGTCATTATCTCAGCTTGGGAAAATTACTTCTTAGTTCTTACATATATTTTCTACACCCTGATTGGATGGTTTTTTCAGTTATGTAGATTGTAACGTAAAACTAATCCATTACTCTTCTTATTTTACTGTGTCAAACTGTTGTCACATGCCTAGATAGTTCCATATTACTGTAATTTGTTTTTCTTTGAGAAGAAGTATCCGGCTAATTGTTAATTAGTTGCTTCTGTCACTAGTTAATGACCAACTTCATGACCATGACTGTTTTCTTTTACTGTTCTATTTCATTGGTGTAGGACTGCAGGCATTTGTTAGATGCTCTGACTAAGGAATTTCATTCCGAAAAAGGTGAAGAAAATCCACACAGTAACTCCTATTTAACCCATTTACTACACGAATCACTTAATTGGTGGAATTCCAAACTCTCATTACTATGTTTTATCTTCCCAGATAACAAGTATTTACCTGGATCCAAGAGCATAACTTGTTTATGTGTAAAATGGAGTACGTGACTATTTTTGAGTTCTAGAGATAAAGATTCCATTTGTTGATTGCAGGAGTAATGGTGAAACACTATGCACACTCTGATTTGGAGAGCGAGTAAGGTCCATTAGAAATGAGCTTAGTTATTAATGAAATAAAGGAGGCTGACTTAATTTGCGTGATAAAATCTGGCACTTGGAGTTATTGGAAATAGTTTTTGAAGGATTAAACTAACGCAAATCTTTAAATTACAATGTGGTTTCTTTAGTTTAGGAAAAACTTAATAGAGCAAAATCATGTTTTGCACTTAGTATGATTGTTTATGCATTCCACATGATTGGTCTAATCCTGTTCCGTAACAATTTTATGTTGTTAAAACAGTACCATTTTGAGGTAACATTGTTGCTTTGATTTATGAGTGTCAGAATACGTTTATGATCAGTACTAATTTGGACCTTTAAAACATAAAGGATTTGGAGGAAACAGTTTATAATATAAAACAAAAAAACTGGAAATCTTATAATTTTCTGAAAGTTTACAACAAAATTTCTCAAATCTTCCAAGACATTAACATAAAATAGAAAGGCAAAGAGAAATTGCATGAGACTTTTGTTTTCTTATTCTGAAATGAAGACGCGTATGTCCAAAAAAATTAAAAATTAAGTCTCACGATTCCAGGAAAATAAATTGTTATAACATGTTAGATACATTATACATCACAAACTGTAACTTTGACATGCCTTTGTCAAATAAGGCAATTCTAGATATACTCTTTATTTTGGGAGTAGGTTGCTAAATCCAAAGCAAAAAAGAAACAACGCTGCCATTTTGAAGGGAAACATGCAGAATCTACGTTTCAAACCACGGGAAGCTCAGTACCTATCAAGTGAGAACATAGTATAGAGCATTACAATGGTAAGACTATTGATGAAAAATACAACTTGCAACTTAATAGCTCTTGAGGGACCACAACAATATCTTATAATTTCTTATTGCTGATCAAACATTTTTTGTCCATAATTTCTAATTTCCAATGAGTGTTGCAGAATAAAAAACAAAAAATAAATCATATACCAAAAGAAAATGAAAAAGGCAGACAAACTTGAGAAAATATTTAGATAGAGATGCATATTTTTTTCTGACTAAACAGTAAACATCAGTAACAATATCATTATGCAGTAATGCGGAAGAAAAAGGCACACCTGAAAGTAAGACACTTTAATGTTTTCAACTCCTTGAGTGCTGAATAATGTGGGTTTTGTTTCCTTCTTCTTGAGTGTAGATAGTAATCCTGACAAGGGGCACATGCTTGAGGATCGGGTGCTCTTGTCCTCCATCATCAACAATGCTCTGATTGAATTCAGCTGGCATATTATCCACATCAAGAACTTCAAGTTTCTCTAAGTATTGGATGCCAGAGGGCACTGTCTTGAGTTCAGGGATACTATTTAACTGGAACTTCTTCAGAGAAGGCAATGCTCCTTTGTCGATAAAGATGGAATTCAACTTGAGTAAAGAATCAAGGCATAGTTCCTTTAGTTTCTTAAACCCTTCATTTTGAAAATGCAAACTTTGACCTTCATATGCAGTCATGCCGATATAGAGGAACAACAAATTTGGCACATTTTGTAGTGATTTCATTGGATCATCGGTTAACATGTATTACAACTTGAATCCATGGAAAAAATACAAACAGAAAAACTGCATTGATATTTTAGTTTACTGATATTTATATCAGTAAGCGTACAGAGAAGTAAGAATGAAAGCTATTAGTTAGGTACTAACAAACCTACTAACAAAAAACTGATCTAAGCTAACAAACTAACAAAAAAATAACTGCTCAGATAAACAGAGTCAGTTAATACATTACAGCTGGATTAAATTAAAAAATTAACCGTAACACCCCCCCCTCAAGTTGGGAGGTGGATATCAACAAGTCCCAACTTGCCAACAAGAAACTTGAAAGGAGAAGGCTTCAAAGGTTTAGTAAGAGCATCAGCAAGCTGAACAGCAGAAGGTATGGGAAGTAAGCGAACCAAACCAGTTTGAATCTTTTCTCGGACCAAATGACAGTCGAGTTCGATATGTTTGGTGCGTTCGTGGAATGTTGGGTTGTGAGCAATATGGATGGCGGACTGGTTATCACAATAAAGACATGAAGCATCAGAGGGAGCTAAATGCAAATCACGTAACAAATAATGAAGCCACTGCATTTCACACGTGACTGCAGCTAAGGCCCGATACTCAGCCTCACATGATGATCGAGAAATGGTAGTCTGTTTCTTGGATTTCCAGGAAACTAACGAAGAACCCAAGAAAACACAATAGCCGGTGATGGAACGTCGTGTGTCAACACAAGCAGCCCAGTCGGCATCAGAAAAACCAGTAGGGACGAGATCGTTATCAGCTGCAAAGAATAAACCCTTGCCAGGAGAATTCTTCAGATATCGAACAACCCGAAGTGCAGCATGCATATGATGTATTTGGAGGATGTTCTGAAGAAATTCAAGATGGCTGACTGTAAGCCTGTGTTGACTCTCATGTCTACTGGTTCTAAGTTATCGACTGACCAGTGTCCCAAGACTGAAGAAGAAAAAGAGGAGATGGCGTCAGTTCCTTATGCTAGTGCAGTTGGGAGTCTGATGTATGCCATGATTTGTACTCGACCTGATATTGCTTAAGCAGTGGGAGTATTGAGTAGGTATATGTCCAAGCCAGGAAAGGAGCATTGGATGGCTGTGAATCGTGTGTTCCGCTATCTTCGTGGTACGTCTGACCTTGGGTTATTCTATGAAGGCGTGAAGGGCTCAAGGGGACAGACATTATTAGAACTAAGATACTTTGTGGATGCTGATTGGGGATGTGACATTGATAGTAGAAGGTCTACAAGTGGATATGTTGTTTCATCATTCGGCGGAGCTATCAGTTGGATGAGTAAGAGGCAGAGCACTGTTGCTTTATCTACTATAGAGGTTGAGTACATGGCCTTGACACATGTTGTTAAGGAAGCTATTTGGTTACGGAGGTTGTGCAAAGAGCTTGGCTTTGCACAAGGAGAGATGATTGTTGGGTGTGACAGTCAGAGCGCCATTTTCTTGGCTAAGAACCCAGGTTTCCATGCGAGGACCAAGCATATCGGCATACAGTACCACTTTATCTGAGAGAAGATTGAAGACAAGGTTGTATTGCTGGAGAAGGTTGACACAGAGGTCAACAATGCTGATTTTTTGACCAAGGCAGTGACTTCAGAAAAGTTTGAATGGTGTACAGCTGTATTGGGATTGAAGAAACATGCGAAGCATTCACCAAGTGGGAGAATGTTGGGTATGGCTCATACTTCGCATGCTGATGAGGGCCCTAGTTATCGGGATCAGCAGAAAGACAATTGGGGGCCGTAGAGGCTAGGTACTGTTGTGGGCCTCTGTTTTATTGTAATTTTCTTAGCAATTTGGGCTTGGACCCATGAATAGCTGATGTTAGGGTTTTCTAATCCTATTTATATTTCCTTTGTAAACCGAGTGACTTGTAACGAGTGGCAGTGAAGTGAATATAGTACAGACAAGTTGGACGTAGCTTATATTGGGTGAAGCACGGTAAATCGTTGTGCCTATTCTCCCTCTCTCTTTCTTTTTCGTTTTTCGATTTGTGTGATTGTCGATTTCCAACACATACTAGCTTTAAAATTTTTATTAGAAGTAAAGCCTACTAAAAATATTTATCGATTTCCTCTTCTTCCAAAGACTTGAATATCAACTAGAGGTTCCCTATATCATCACCATAAAAAAGGTACAAACAATTCTATTAAAAATTTTAAACAATCAGTTATGTAATTTCATTCTCAAATCCTAGCTAAATCCCTAAATATAAGTACTAAATTGACTATATGGTGCCAATATAAGTACCTAACATACCCAAAACGAAAATGTATAATTAAAATTAATTAATTAAACTTTTGGGTCATGAGTTTACATTAATGTCCAAATAAGAAAATTCAAATGAGTGGGTAGCACAAAATCTACTGTATTCCTAAACTGTGAAAGTTCTCAACAATTTGAATTGATGGGAAGAGGAAAAATAATATTTGAAATATTTCCTAAAATTTTTAAGAATAATGAGATGATGATACTTCGAAATGAATGAGAGATGAGGAAGGAATGGAAAACTTGTAAAAAAATTCAAAGAAAGTAATGTCTGATGGGTTAACAAAAAGAGACCCTACAAAAATTCAGGTATTTTGTGAGAGTTATATTTGTAAATAATGGCGGTCTTTAATCCCCACAAAAAATATTTGTGACGTTCCCCATAAATCCTGGTATTGCACGTGTCACAACACATTTTGTGGCATTTCCGTGTGCAACCACTATTTGTCGAGGGTATTTTCTCGATGTTCCAGCCCGCCGTTGCAATTTATATTGTTGAAAGTTAGATATCTCTGCTCTATTTATAAGAAGCTGAATGTTGTTTTTTGTTAACTGATATTTTTGTCAAGCAATTGTATGCATTTGTTGCATTAATGCTTGCTCGCAGTTATTTTTAAACTTGATCGGCTAAGCTCATTTGTCTATGTATGTTGCATTGCCTTTCAAGCAGAAAAATTGGAGCAACGAGCTTAAATTCTAACAGTTCCAGATCACATATCATTTTCACTTGTCATTGAGTCTTTGTATAAGGTATTGCTAAATTTTATAATTCTACCCAACATGCCTAGAATTTATGTACGGAAACTATTTTTTTTCAAAGATTGAAGGCAGGACAATATTGTTAATTTTCTCTATTAGTTTCATTGCTAAATATGATTGACATCAACTGATGCTGCAGGTGGCAAAGGGTTTTAGTAGTTCAAAAACTAGCAGAACCAGCCTTATTGATCTTGCTGGACTGGACTGGGGATAAAGTTGAAGATGGAGGAAGCCAATGTCTAAAGCAAAGCATACACATAAACAAGTCATTATCTCAGCTTGGGAAAATTACTTCTTAGTGCTTACATATATTTTCTATAGCCTGATTGGATGGTTTTTTCAGTTATGTAGATTGTAACGTAAAACTAATCCATTACTCTTCTTATTTTACTGTGTCAAACTGTTGTCACATGCCTAGATAGTTCCATATTACTGTAATTTGTTTTTCTTTGAGAAGAACTATCCGGCTAATTGTTAATTAGTTGCTTCTGTCACTAGTTAATGACCAACTTTATGACCATGACTGTTTTCTTTTACTTTTATATTTCATTGGTGTAGGACTGCAGGCATTTGGTAGATGCTCTGACTAAGGAATTTCAGTCAGGAAAAGATGAAGAAATTCCACACAGTAACTCCTATTTAACACATTTACTACACGAATCACATGGTGGAATTTCCAAACTCTCATTAATATGTTTTATCTTCCTAGATAACAAGTATTTACCTGGATCCAAGAGCATAACTTGTTTATCTGTATAATGTAGTAGGTGACTATTTTTGAGTTCTAGAGATAAAGACTTGAAGAAGGGTATTCTAATATATTATAGAATTGTAAATCATATGTACAAAAGGGTTCTCTATTTATAGAGAATACAAGACCTAGAATACTTGACCTAATGGGCTAAGCCCAATACAACAAATAACAAATAAATAAATAATAATAATATTTACAACACTCCCCCTCAAGCTGAAGAATAGATATTTATCATTCCCAGCTTACTAGTAAGTTCTTGAAATCTGTCTGAAGGAAGCCCCTTTGTCAATAGATCAGCTAATTGACGCTCAGTGGGAATGTATGGAGTGGTAATCAACCCGCTATCAAGTTTCTCTTTGATGAAATGGCGGTCAACCTCAATATGTTTAGTCCGATCATGTTGAACTGGATTATGAGCTATACAAATAGTGGGCTTATTATCACATAGCAGCTTCATAGGTCCCTCACATTTTATTTTGAGATCATCAAGTACAATTTTCAGCCACTGTAACTCACAAATGCCTAGAGCCATAACTCGAAATTCAGCTTCTGCACTTGATCTAGCAACCACATCTTGTTTCTTACTTCTCCACGTCACCAAGTTACCGCAAAGAAATATGCAATAACCAGTGGTAGAACGACGGTCAGTCACGGATCCAGCATAATCAGCATCTGTGTAGACTTCTAAAGATAGATTGCCATCACGTCAGAATAACAATCCTTTACCAGGAGTACCTTTAACATACTGAAGAATTCTCTCTACTGCCTGCATGTGTTTTTCCTTTGGATCGTGCATAAACTGACTGACAACACTAACAGCATAAGCTAGGTTTGGTCTAGTATGGGCCAGATATATCAATTTCTCAACTAGCCGTTGATATTGTCCTTTATCAACTGGAGAACTTTCTTCTTCATAGCCCATCTTGTGATTCTGCTCAATAGGAGTATTAGAGGGTTTACACCCGAGCTTTCCTGCTTCTTTGAGAAGATCAAGAACATATTTCCTCTAGCTGATAAAAATTCCTTTACTTGAATGAGCTACTTCTATCCCTAGGAAATATCTCAGTTTCCCAAGGTCTTTGACTTCAAACTCAGAGGCAAGCCGTGTTTGCAGATCTGTCTCACCACAAAATCATCACTTGTGATAATAATATCATCAACATATACAAGGACAGTAAGCTTCCCATTTTGGGAGTGCTTGAAGAAAAGAGTGTGATCTCCTTGACTCTGTCTGTATCCTAAGGTCATCATAACCTTAGTAAACCTTCCAAACCAAGCACGAGGTGACTGCCTCAATCCATACAAGGCCTTTTTTAATCTACAAACTTTATTTCCCCCCTTCACAGAATCAAAACCAGGCGGGATTTCCATGTAGACTTCTTCTAACTCACCATTGAGGAAAGCATTTTTCACATCAAATTGATTTATATCCCAATTGTAATGGGCAGCAAGGGATAACAAGATTCTCACCGTATTCATCTTTGAAACTGGAGCAAAGGTTTCTTCATAATCAATGCCATAGGTTTAAGTGTAACCTTTGGCAACTAATCGAGCCTTGTATCTCTCAAGAGTGCCATCAGAATTATATTTCAGGGCATAAACTCATCTGCATCCTACTGCTTTCTTTTCGTTGGGTCTATCAATAACCTCCCATGTTTTATTTCTCTCCAACGCATTCATCTCCTCTTGCATGGCTTGAGCCCAATTCCCATCTTTCAAAGCTTCATGTACTGATTTTGGGATTGAAGTAGAATCTAGTGCCGAAACAAAGCTTTTGTGCTGCACAGAAAGATTAGTAGAGGAAACAAAATGGGAGATAGGGTATTGAGTACAAGAGGGACAGGAGGAACAAGATTTCTTGGAACAAGTTCTTTTTCCTTTTCTTAGGGCAATAGGTAAGTCATCAGAAGCAGAAGCAATGGGTAAGTCGTTAAAGATATCAGAAGAAATAGACAAATCATGAGAGGCAATAATATTAGAATCAGAAACAGGAGATTTAGAAGAAACAGGAGATTCAGGACTTACCAGTGGTTCAGACGATTGAGGTTGCTGGTGAGACAGTATGGGTTGTTTCCTCCTCTGATATACCAATTCAGGTGTCAAAATTTTCCATATCTCAGGTGTATTTGAAGGTTCTGACACACCAGGAGCAGACACACTAGGAAGAGAGAAGACTGATCCAGACTCAGAGAAGGAATGGGACGAGTCTTCTGAAGAACTGTTCTCTCCTTGACGATGAAGACCCAGGAAATAAGATTCAGATTCTTGAAAGGTGACATCCATAGAAACAAAATTTTTCGACTTGGTGGATGATAACACTTGTACCCTTTTTTATAAGGGGTATAACCAAGGAAGACACACTTAAGAGCCCTAGGATCCAACTTACTCTGATGTTGTTTATGAACATGGACAAAGGCAACACATCCAAACACTCTTGGTGGAAGGCTCTGCAATATGAGAACAGAAGGAAAGATGGAAGTCATGGAATGAATAGGACTGATATTGTTAAGGACCCGTGAAGGTAAACGGTTGATCAAAAAAGTTGCAGCTAACACTGCTTCTCCCCAATAAGAACTAGGAACAGATGTCTGGAAAAGTAGTGCTCTAGAAACTTCAAGGAGGTGACGATGTTTCCTTTCAGCAACCCCGTTTTGTTTAGGGGTATCAACACATGTGAGCTCATGAATCATACCTCTGTCTGAAATGAATTGTGACAGGCGTTGGTTGACGTATTCAGTACCATTATCAGATCTTAGTCTTTTAATACCCTTACCAAACTGAGTCTCAACCATGTGATGAAACCGAATAAATATCTCTGGTACTTCAGACTTGTCTTTCATCAAGTATATCCATGTTACCCGAGTACAATCGTCAATATAAGAAACAAACCACCTTGCACCTGAAACACTGTGCACTTTAGAAGGGCCCCAAACATCAGAATGGATAAGAGAAAAAGGTTCCCTGCTTTTAATAGTGCTAGAAGGAAATGACACTCGATGGTGTTTTGCAAATTCACAAACATCACAATGAAAGGTCTCAACCGACTTATTGAGAAACAGAGAAGGGAACATAGACTTCAAAAGACTAAATAGTAGATGCCCCAGACGCTTGTTATGGAGCCAAATCATAGACTCTACAGTAGAAGGATGACGTGTCATTAATAACTGATTTTTGCTAGCATGGTCTGGAAGGAGATGATACAACCCATCCTGTTCATTAGCAACTCCAATTGTCTTCTTCGTGGTAAGATCCTGAATAACACAATTTGAAGGAAAAAATGTGATAGAACAATTCAAATCAGTTTTAAGTTTTTGAGTGGAGATAAGATTAGTAGAAAGCTGAGGAACATAAAGAACATTTTTAAGAAACAATGAAAGTTGAATTTGAATGTTACCAGAACCAATAATTGATTTATGGGATCCATCAGCTACGGATATAGTATGACTACCAACAGTAGGATGATAAGAACAAAACAACTCAGTACGACAAGCCATATGATCAGTTGCACCAGAATCCAAAATCCATGAGGTTTTAAAATTAGTGCAAGAAGCAAGAAGAGATATAGAACGTGTGCTCTTACCAGATAAGATCAAAGAACTGTCATTCTCGATCATTCTACAATAAAAAAGTTAACAACCACCGATAAAATCAACCAAACAGATTATCAAATGAAGTCTGATCAGTGAAACAATCACAGATCCAGACAGAGAACAAGGAGACGAGAAGAATGGCGGTGGTCCGAGGCCAAAATAAGGTGTCACGCGCCTCCACGCGCCAGTGGAGGTGGATGCGCATGGGCTTCACGCGCTGGAACTTGGGCGGCGCGTGGACTGTCCTCTCCGGCTGAAATTTTTGCACGGTGGTCGTCCGGCAAGCGCGCACCTGTCTGTGGGTGGTCGCGGTTGAAAAATCACCGGAAGGTGGTCCAGACGCGATGACAGATCTGTTTGGAGGTGTTTGGGCTGTGTAATCGGTGTTCGCGGCTGTTTGGAGGTGTTTGGGCTGTGTAATCGGTTTTCGAGGGTGTAATCGAAGAAAGATAACAGTGAACAGTAGTTCTCTTGGTCCAAAAGGTCCCCAGAAAAAAAAAATTGGTGGCGGCTGATGGCAGCAAGAGGCAAAGGGATCAGGGTTTTTTTTTACTCTAAAGGCAAATAGGCGCGGAAGCAGAACCCTCAGATCGAGAGCTCTGATACCAATTTGAAAAAGAGTATTCTAATATATTATAGAATTGCAAATCATATGTACAAAAGGGTTCTCTATTTATAGAGAATACAAGACCTAGAATACTTGACCTAATGGGCTAAGCCCAATACAACAAATAACAAATAAATAAATAATAATATTTACAAGATAAAGGTTCCATTTGTTGATTGCAGGAGTAACGGTGAAACACTATGCACACTCAGATTTGGAGAGCGAGTAAGGTCCATTAGAAATGAGCTAGTTATTAATGAAGTAAAGGGGGCTGACTTAATTTGAGTGATAAAATCTGGCACTTGGAGTTATTGGAAATAGTTTTTGAAGGATTAAACTAATGCAAATCTTTAAATTACAATGTGGTTTCTTTAGTTTAGGAAAAAATAGAGCAAAATCATGTTTTGTACTTCGTATGATTGTTTATGCATTCCACATGATTGGTCTAATCCTGTTCCGTAACAATTTTAGTTTAATGCCATTAGTACGAAATGACAGCTCTCTCTTTTATGTTGTTAAAACAGTACCATTGTCATGTAACATTGGTGCTTTGATTTATAAGTGTCATAATACGTTTATGATCAGTACTAATTTGGACCTTTAAAACATAAAGGATTTGGAGGGAAAAGAAGGGGGGAACAGTTTATAATATAAAACAAAAAAACTGGGAATCTTATTGTTCAGTTGAATAATTTTCTGAAAGTTTTCAACAAATTTCTCAAATCTTCCAAGACATTAACATAAAATCGAAAGGCAAAAAGAAATTGCATGAAACTTTTGTTTTCTTATTCTGAAATGAAAATGCTTATGTCCAAAAAAAAAAAAAAAAAGTCTATTATTCCAGTAAAATAAATTGTTATAACATGTTGCATATATTATACATCACAAACTGTAACTTTCACATGTCAAATAATGCAATTCCAGATATACTCTTTATTTTGGGAGTAAGTTGCCAAATCTGAAGCAAAAAGGGACAATGCTGCCATTCTGAAGGGAAACATGCAGAATCTACGTTTCAAACCACGGGAAGCTCGGTACCTATCAAGTGAGAACATAGTATAGAGCATTACAGTGGTAAGACTATTGATAAAAAACAAATTGCAACTAAATAGCTCTTGAGGGACCACAACAATATCTTATAATTCCTTATTGCTGATCAAACATTTTTTGTCCATAATTTCTAATTTCTAATGAGTCTTGCAGAATAAAAAATAAAAAATAAATCATATATCAAAAGAAAATGAAAAAGGCAGACAAACTGGAGAAAATATTGAGTTAGATAAAGATGCATATTTTTTATGACTAACAGTAAACATAAGTAACAATATCATTATGCAGTAACGAGGAAGAAAAAGGCACACCTAAAAGTAAGACGCTTTAATATTTTCAACTCCTTGAGTGCTGCATAATGTGGGTTTTGTTTCCTTCTTCTTGAGTGTAGATAGTAATCCTGATAAGGGGCACATGCTTGAGGATCGGGTGCTCTTGTCCTCCATCATCAACAATGCTCTGATTGAATTCAGCTGGCATATTATCCACATCAAGAACTTCAAGTTTCTCTAAGTATTGGATGCCAGAGGGCACTGTCTTGAGTTCAGGGATACTATTTAACTGGAACTTCTTCAGAGAAGGCAATGCTCCTTTGTCGATAAAGATGGAATTCAACTTGAGTAAAGAATCAAGGCATAGTTCCTTTAGTTTCTTAAACCCTTCATTTTGAAAATGCAAACTTTGACCTTCATATGCAGTCATGCCGATATAGAGGAACAACAAATTTGGCACATTTTGTAGTGATTTCATTGGATCATCGGTTAACATGGAGGCCTTCAAGGAAAATTTAACAAGATTTTGAAGATCTGGAACCTTATTTAAAATGACATCTAAGCGAAGCATCCGAAGCATAGGAGGTGGGGATGAAATAAAATACAAATCAATGACTTCATTTCCTTTAATAATTAGTTTCTGCAAGTATTGCATCTTACTTATTGAGGAACATATGGCGCTTCCGTGTTCTTTCATAACATCAGTCAAGCTCAATTCCCTTAACTGTCTCAATTTTCCCAACTCTCTAATTAGCTTTTCCCCATCTTCATCCACTCCTGCATCACGGAGTGTTTGTAGGGATGTCATGAGTTCAATACAATCCTTCAATTGAATTATAGATGTCGGAAAACTCAGAAGAAGATGTCGTAGCTTTTTAAGCTTGCTAATCTCCCTTGGCAATTCACGGAGATATGTACCCCTTATATCCAAGGTCTCCAGGTTCTGAAGCTTACCGATGGATTTTGGAAGATTGAGTAAAATTGCATACCTGAAGCTTAAATACTTTAAGTGGATTTAATCCCCCAAATTCTTAACAATACGATCAATTGTTGCATCTTCATGATAGACTCCCGCATCTTCAAAATCAAGTACCTTCAATGGCTTGGAATTCGTAAAGAGAATCTTCACAAAGTCTTCAGATAAATCTTCACG
Organism: Gastrolobium bilobum; assembly: GCF_033153095.1. Taxonomy (NCBI): domain Eukaryota; kingdom Viridiplantae; phylum Streptophyta; class Magnoliopsida; order Fabales; family Fabaceae; genus Gastrolobium; species Gastrolobium bilobum. Next base: position 27,070 of record NW_026897592.1, read on the forward strand.
TATAAAAACAAACAAGGATCGAACGTCTGAGCTTTCAATACTTCTCATTAAACTATCAGCTCTGCTTGATATTGATAGACGCCTAACTATCCCACTTAAGTCAGACTCACCATCTTCACTAATAAAGTGACAAAAACTTAAATCCTTACACTTTCTAAGGATCATGTCGCGCAATAGGTCATGAATGCGACAACTCCTAATTTTACCATCCATGGTTAATGAAGAGACTTGCACCAAACTTCTATTAACCAACTCTGTTAAATATTCTTTTGCAACTTCTTCCAAAGTTTTTCTCCCTTCTTGTTTGATAAATCCCTCAGCTACCCATTGCCGAATCAATCTTTTTGATTTAACTTCATGGTCTTCTGGATATATTCCAAAATACAAGAAACATTCTTTGAGATAGTAAGGCAAATCATGATAACTAAAAGCTAAAATCTTTGTTATAGCATCTAAATGGGAATTCTTATGCAATTCTAAACTTAGATTTTGACTAAAAAATTCCCATTCAAATGCATCTCTACCTTTGGTAGATAAAAGGCCACCAATGGCCACAATTGCTAGTGGCAAACCCTCACATTTTTTAACAATTTCGGAAGATATACCCATAAGGTTTTGTGGACAACATCCGTTCAAATCATATCTGAATGCCTTCCTACAGAACAACTCAAAGGATTTCTCATGAGTTAATGGTTGTAGCTCATGCACTTCAACAAAAGAAGTTTTTTTACTACAACTTGCAACACGCATGTCTCTAGTTGTGATAAATATCCTGCTTCCGTTTTCATCATCAATTAAAGCAAATTCAATTTCATCCCAGAAATGTTCATTCCATACATCATCAAAGAGGACAACGTATCTCTTTTGCTGCAAGTAGCTTCTTACTTCCTTTATCAATGAGTCTCGATTCATTGTAGCAATATCAGCAGGAGGAACCTCCTTCTTTTCTTTGCAAAATTGTTGCAACATGTCCCTCAACAATCCATCCACGGTGTACGACTGAGATACTGTGACCCATGCATGGCAATTGAAGTACCCAATCACTTCTTTGTTATCAAAAACTTTCTTGGCAAGAGTAGTTTTCCCTTGCCCTCCCATTCCTATCAAAGAGATGACAGTGCGCTTCGCTCTTCCCTTTACCAACCAACCAATCAATTCAGCTTTAGGGACTTCAAAGCCCACAACATCAGCTTCCTCAGTGTAAAAAGGAAGCATTTGAAGGTTATGCAATGTGACGTCTCGGTTTCTGCTAGAAGTGGCTGGTGCCTGTTCCAAAGAAGATTGGATTAGGAAGCCATCTCTTTCACTTCTTTCCTTGATTTCACGAACTTGTAATTTAATACCCTTAATCTTAAATGCTATTTGAAGACGAAGGGTCATAGTTTGGATGAAGACAGCAGGCTCACATGGTAAGACTACACAACCAGGATCAGAAGGCTGTTGTTCCCCACAGGAAGTATATTCATCAATGACATCTTCTATGCGAAAAACTGCTTCTCTCACCAACTTAACCGCTGTTTTGATTCCTTCCTGTGTTTTATCATCTTCAACTTCTGCCTTTCTATCTGCATCATTGATGAAGGCTATAATAGCCCATATTAATTAATTAGGAAATCAAGTGTAATTAATTAATTAAACATGTTTTACTGGGTGAAATTAAGTGTGAGGCTTAATAAAATGAATCTGAGTCACTTTGGAGTTAAAAAGTGTACTCAGTGAAAATTAAGGGGTATAAATGGGTACTGTCAAAAGTACCCAAAATATAAAAATAAAAATAGTAATATTCCTAGAATAATATTCCAGACTTTTGGGTAAAGTTTGGTAATTATTGGAGTTGAATAGATAGACGAACTAATACCCACATGTTACCACTTAACTTATGTTAAGTGATAAAATGCAAAAAGAACCCATCTCCCCCCAGAAACCCGTCGAGGAACAGAGGCAAAGAAGGAGAAAGGAGAAGAAGGGAGAGAGAGAGAGAGAGAGGAAGGAGGAAACCTTGATGGTTTTGGGTGATTCAAAAGCCTAAATTGCTTAGAATCTTCTCCTCTTTCATAATCCTAGCTTTGTTTTGAGTGGGGAGCATTGTGGAGAGGGATATTGCCTCTCAAAAATTCGGCCATTGGAGAGATTTTGGGGTTTTGAGAGTTTCTACCTCCATTGAAGCTTGAGGAGCCATCAATCCTTGGTTGTGTGACCATTGGTGGTAAGATTCTAACCCTTGAACCTCATGATTCCTTGAAATTTGCATGAGTTAGGGTTTGTGAATAGTAAATTGGGATTTTTATGAAATGTAGTTGAATTAGCTATGTTCTAGGAAGAATGGAGCTTAGAGCATGTTATGGAAAATGCTAGGAATGTCATTTAATCGGTGGAAATGAGCCTAGATAATCATTTGATAATTGTTCATAATATTGGAAAATTCATGCTTGGATTGGTTAGTATTCTAGCATGTTGAACAATTAGTGAGTTGAATGATTGATTGGATCCTTGTGATGTCTAGGATTGAGACATTTGGACCAACCGTGAGTGATCAACCATTGGAGCAAGCTATGGAGCTTGAATAGCTCATTGGAATTGGTAAGCTCATACTTGTGTTGTGCTTTGAATTGAGTAATTGATGGTTGATTGTGAAATACTCTTGGATGCAATGTGTTGATTGCATTACACCATGTGTAGGTGTATGTTTGTAAAAGTTGATTGCTGAAACTGTTGGTGAAGAACAAAGGTTGACTGAAGCATTGAGGTAAGCCTTCGGACCTTGGGTGTAATTCCCTTGACTGTTCTACCAAGCCCTGAAAGGGTGGAGGTTGTGATTGTGTATATAAATGCAATAAAATAGTGTAATGCTTTGTTATACGTATGTGTATGCATTTGGTGTGGCATAGGATGGTGTTTCCCTATGTTGGTATGTGGCATGACGATGCGTAAATCATACTTGGTAGTTAGCTGGCCAGTAGGACTATTTGCATCTGAGTTTCCTTAGGACAGCTTGAGAGCTCGAGGGATTTCTCCTGGAGATGTATAGCACTTTGCATAGATATGTATTTACTGCATTATTATTGTTATTGCTATTACACTGATATGGAACTGTGGGGTGGAGAGATGCTCCAAGGACCCCTGGTTTACTGGATATATTCGTATATCTCACCCCGTGTTGTGGGGACCCCCTTTCAGGTAAGGATGCTGCAGGAGCCTCTGGTGGCAAGTGGCCATATCTGGATTATGCATGAAATGTGGCATTTCTTTTGAGATTGTACATGTTGTTTTGTAGCTCACATGTATAGAATTAAATGAATAGGCAATGCTAGATTTATGATTTGTATATTGGAATGGACTTAGCCTATGCTCATGCCTTTGGTCATCTCTTTTGTTGATGAGAGCCAAGGGAATGATCATAGTATTTTGTAAGCTAAGTTCCATGATTTGTAATGGGTATGTAATGTAAATGATGCCACTTGAAATTCAGATATGCATGCTATCATGTATTGAGTTGTGAATTGGTTGGGCTGAAAATCAATTAGGTACCCTTTTGTTTAAACTGGTAAACGATGAGAAAACAAAGGTCATGCTGCCCAAATTCTAGCTAAATCTCATGAGGAGAAGCTGGATGAGTGCTAGGATTTAGTTTGGGGCATGGACAATTGGGGTTTGTAATGGGGATGCATTTTCCCCTAGGCTTGGACTTGAGAAATGTGGGAATTGGAATCCCCTGGCAGCGCGCTTAAGCGCCCAGGAGCGCGCCCAAGCGCCCTGCTGCCCCTGCGAATGCCAATGCATTCTGCCTCCTCGCGCTGGAGCGCCCAAGTGGGGGCTTAAGCGCCCAGGGTTGCGCGCTTGAGCGCCCTGGTCCGCGCTTAAGCGCCCTTCGCCACTGAAGGAGGTGATGCTTCTGTCTCTGCGCGCTAAAACGTCCCAGTGGGAGCTTGAGCGCCCAGGGTAGCGCGCCTGAGCGCCCTGTTGCGCGCTTAAGCGCCCACCCACACTGGAATGCCTGATGCTTACTGCCTCCGTGCGCTTAAGCGCCCAGATGGAGGCTTTAGCGCCCGATAGCGCGCGCTTGAGCGCCCGGTAGCGCGCTGAAGCGCGCTGGGCCTGTGACCAACACTCTCTTGTGTTGCTTCAAATGGTCCTAACTTGGGCTACAGTGCTCCGATTTGAGCACGGTTTGAAGCCACAGGTAGCTAATGAAGAAACCTACAATATAGTAGAAGTATTGAACTAAACAAGAAGTAAATTAAAGGTTTAAAAATGGAAAATGAACATGATGTTAAGCTTAATTTATCTGTTTCCGCAAGGTAATTTGGTTATGATCACGAAATTGGGTATTATAAGTTCGGTACGTTTTAAAATGAAAAATTTATCCGGATTTTAATTGAACCCATGTGATTGTAACTGCGCTTAATATCATAATGCGATGTTAACAAACCGGTTCTAGAACGGGGTGTTACATTTTATGGTATCAGAGCAGTTTCGTCGGGAATAACTGTTAGCTATTGTTGAGTATGCTTAGTGTTTGATGCTTTATAGTTGTTTTAGTACTCTGTATGATTATTGCATTTGTGATCACTAAGTGTGGGCCTGATCAACTCACTTCTTTGTGTAACATGTGTAGTGACATGACGAGGAACCGAAACAACCCCGGACCATCAAACACCAATGCTCAGCCAGAACCTGTTTTGGCTGCTCTTGTGAGGCCTAGAAGTGGCCGTGGGGCAACGGGCGTACAGCCTGATCCCGTGGCTGAAGCTCTTGCAGCCGTTCAGAGAGAGTTGGCTGCTAGCAGGCAAGCCAATGAAAATTTGTTAAAGACAAATGAAGACTCGCGGACTGCTATGGCCGCGATGATGACCGAGTTGAGGACGTTGAGGGGTCCTAGGCCCGTGAACCGGCAACCCACTCCTCCTCCTCACACTGCTACGCCTTCTCCACCTCCTTCACAGGAAGAGGGTGGAGTGGGTAACAATGAGGGTGAGGGTAGCCATCACTCTGGAAGTCGGAGTCATCACACTGAGGTTCGTCAACCTCAAGTTGAAAATGTCGGTGATCATGAAATGGAGGAAAGGAGACTGATGGCTTTCCAAAACATAAACCTCCTTCTTTTAAGGGAGGTTATGAGCCAATGGCGGCTGCAAAATGGCTCCAAGCGATGGAGAAGATATTCAGGGTGATGAGGTGCCCTGACGCAATGAAGTTGGCTTACTCTGTTTATATGCTGGAAGAGGAAGCAGAAGATTGGTGGACAAATACCGTGCAGCCATTAGAAGCTGAAGGTCGGGAGATCACATGGCGGTTATTCGAGACATTGTTCTTGGATAACTACTTCCCTAGAGAGGCTAGGGAACAAAAGCAGAATGAGTATAACGATCTCAAACAAGGGTCGATGTCTATTGACCAATACTTCTCAAAATTCAATGAGTTGGTGAAATACGCCAACTATGGGCGAGCCTTACCCACCCCGGCTGAAATGACCTCCAAGTTCCAATGGGGTCTTAATGAGAAGATGTCTCGGAAGATGTCAAATTGTGACATCCGAGAGTTCAGTCGGTTTGTAAACCAGTGTAGAAAGGTGGAAGAAGTGTATAAGGTGTCCCAAACCAAGAAGTCTTCTGAGGCCCAGGCACCTAGTTCCAATAAAGCAACGAGCTCAGGTTATTGGAAGAACAGGAAGGTGCAAGGCAAGAAGCTGAATGCGAATAAGCCCTTTGACTTGTTCAAAAAACCCGGTACTCAGAAGAAGTTTGTTGATAGAGGACCTCCTCCCAAGTGCAAGGGATGTGGCAAAGAGCATAGGGGTCCATGTGCTACTGGTGAGGTGATTTGCTTTAAATGTGGAAGATCCGGTCACTACTCCAGGCAGTGTCCTCAGAACGAAGCAAGGACTATGGCAGTTCAAGCTACTGCTGTTCCGGTCTCTGTTGTTCAACCTATGCTAGAGTCTCAGACGGTTGGTAGAGTATATACCATGGACCGTCAGCAATCGGAGAAGGCTCCGAATCTAGTGAAAGGTACAATTTACATTGATAATATGGATGTTGAAGTGTTGTTTGATTCAGGAGCTACACACTCCTGTATGTCTGATTTTAATTAAATCAAGGAGGTTTATGTAATCCAACTTCATTGAATAGGGAAGTATTAAATCATGATCATGAATATAGACACTCACCGCCATTTGAGACTCTCATTGCCAACACTTGAAATGGGGAATACTAGTTTGTACAAACCGACTAGCCTCGATCTGCATAGTATGATACTCTACCTCTATTTCCGAGCATTTAATGGCAACATTGATCACTTTTTTCTGCATTGTGACATAAGATAATTAAATGCTCTTTGCCACATCCCTTGCACTTAAACAGAGTAAGCCAACTTCATTGCGTCAGGGCCTCACCAAAATTCTTCTGAGTACCGGGTTTTTTGGAGCCATTTTGGCCGCCATTGGCTCATAACCTCCCTTAAAAGAAGGAGGTTTATGTTTTCGGAAAGCCATCAATCTCCTTTCCTCCACTTCATGATCACCGACATTTTCAACTTGAGGTTGACGAACCTCAGTGTGATGACTCCGACTCCCAGAGTGGTGACTACCCTCACCCTCATTGTTACCCACTCCACCCTCTTCCTGTGAAGGAGGTGGAGATTAGCAGTGTGAGGAGGAGGAGTGGGTTGCCGGTTCACGGGCCTATGACCCCTCTACGTCCTCAACTCTGTCATCATTGCGGCCATAGAGCTTCAGATTTTCATTGGCTTGCCTGCTAGCAGCCAACTCCCTCTGAACGGCTGCAAGAGCTTCAGCCACGGGATCAATTTTGTACGCCCGTTGCCCCACGGCCACTTCTAGGCCTCACAAGAGCAGCCAAAACAGGTTCTGGCTGAGCATTGGTGTTTGATGGTCCGGGGTTGTTTCGGTTCCTCGTCATGTCACTACACATGTTACACAAAGAAGTGAGTTGATCAGGCCCACACTTAGTGATCACAAATGCAATAATCATCAAGAGTACTAAAACAACTATAAAGCATCAAACACTAAGCATACTCAACAATAGCTAACAGTTATTCCCGACGAAACTGCTCTGATACCATAAAATGTAACACCCCGTTCTAGAACCGGTTTGTTAACATCGCATTATGATATTAAGCGCAGTTACAATCACATGGGTTCAATTAAAATCCGGATAAAATTTTCATTTTAAAACGTACCGAACTTATAATACCCAATTTCGTGATCATAACCATATTACCATGCGGAAACAGATAAATTAAGCTTAACATCATGTTCATTTTCCATTTTTAAACCATTAATTTACTTCTTGTTTAGTTCAATACTTCTACTATATTGTAGGTTTCTTCATTAGCTACCCGTGGCTTCAAACCGTGCTCAAATCGGAGCACTGAAGCCCAAGTTAGGACAATTTGAAGCAACACAAGAGAGTGTTGGTCACAGGCCCCGCGCGCTTCAGCGCGCTACCGGGCGCTCAAGCGCGCGCTATCGGGCGCTAAAGCCTCCATCTGGGCGCTTAAGCGCACGGAGGCAGTAAGCATCAGGGCGCGGGAAGCCAGGGCGCTCCAGCGCGCAATCCTGGGCGCTTAAGCCCCCACTTGGGCGCTCCAGCGCGAGGAGGTAGAATGCATTGGCACACGGAGGGGCAGCAGGGCGCTTGGGCGCGCTCTTGGGCGCTTAAGCGCGCTGCCAGGGAATTCCAATTCCCACATTTTTCAAGTCCAAGCCTAGGGGAAGGTGCATCCCCATTACAAACCCCAATTGTCCATGCCCCAAAACTAAATCCTAGCACTCATCCAACCTCTCCTCATGAGATTTAGCTAGAATTTGGGCAGCATGACCTTTGTTTTCTCATCGTTTACCAATTTAAACAAAAGGTACCTAATTGATTCTCAGCCCAACCAATTCAACAACTCAATACATAGAGCATGCATATATTGAATTTCAAGTAGGCATCATTTACATTACATATCCTTTACAAATCATAGAACTTAGCTTACAAAACACTATGATCATTCCCTTGGCTCCCATCAACAAAAGGTGTAACCAAAGGCATGAGCATAGGCTGAAGTTCATCCAATGAATCAAAGATATACAAATGACCATGGGCTTTCAAAATAAAATCCTATACATGTCAACTACAAAAGGCATGTATAAACTCAAGAAATGCCACATTTCATGCATAATCCAGATATGGCCACTTTGCCACCAGAGGCTCCTGCAGCATCCTTACCTGAAAGGGGGTCCCCGCAACACCGGGTTATATACGAATATATCCAGTAAACCAGGGGTCTTTTAGCATCTCCCCCACCCCACAATTCCATATCAGTGTAATAGCAATAACAATAATAATGCAGTAAATACATATCTATGCAAAGTGCAATACATCTACCAGAGATAAGCTCGACTTCGCCTGTCCTAAGGAAACTCAGATGCAAATAGTCCTGCTGGCCAGCTAACTACCAAGTATAATTTGGCATCGGGTAATACCACATGCAACACATAGGGGAACACCATAGCTATCCCAGCACCCAGATGCATACACATACGTAAGTAGACAAAGCATTACACTATTTCATTGCATTTATATGCACAATCACAACCTCCCTTTTTGAGGCCTTGGTGGAACGATCAGAGGGAATTACACCCAAGGCTCCGAGGCTTACCTCAATGCCTTTCAGAAGACCTTTGTTCTTGGCACCAATGCTGAACAATACTCTACTCCAAAACCAACACCTACACATGGTGTAATGCAATCAACACATTGCATCCAAGAGTATTTCACAATCAACCATCAAATCTCGATTCAAAACGCCACACAAGTGTGAGCTTACCAATTCCAATGAGCTCCACTAGATTGCTCATGGTTGATCACTCACAGTCGTCCAAATGTCAAATATAGACATCATTAGGACACAATCAATCATTCAACTCACTAATTGTTCAACATGCAAGAAATCCAATCCAAGCATGAATTTTCCATTTTACAGAACAATTATCAAATGACTCTCTAACTTCATTTTCACCGATTAAATGACATTCCTAGCATTTTCCATAACATGCTCTAAGCTCCATTTACTTTCCTCAACATAGCTAATTTAACAACATTCATCAAAATCCCTAAAACACTATTCATAACCCTAACTAAATA
>NW_026897593.1:0-35470 GCF_033153095.1 Gastrolobium bilobum
GTATAAGAATGGAAGAGGAAAAGAGAAGAGGAACTCTGTTATATCGAATTAGTGACAGGGCGCTAAAACGTTGGCTTACCAGCGTTTTAGCGTCCTTGTCCAGAGAAAAATACACACTTTGTGCAGCACATCGCTAAAACGGTAAGACTTAGCGTTTTAGCGCGGTTGGCCAGAGTGCATGGATTTGTGTTGTCAGTGAACGCTAAAACGCTCATAATGAACGTCTTAGCGCGCACAACCAGAGAGTTTCATAATGATGGAACTCTGGGGACGCTAAAACGGTCATGGTTGACGTTTTAGCGCCCAGCACATAACAAAAAATTTCTCTTTGATTTTTCAAAAAAAAAAATTTCTCCTTTTCTTCTTCCTCTTATGGATATGGTATGAACATGGAATTACATACCTAGTACAGTGGGTTGCCTCCCACTCAGCACTTGTTTAACGTCACGAGCCTGACGGTTATGATCTATTTTACCTCTAATAGAGCAACTGTCAGCAGCACTCATTGACTGTAAAACTTCTGTCCGAATCCAAAGAACTGATTTCTACAGCCCCATATGGTTTCATATCCTTTACCACAAACGGTCCAGACCATCTAGACTTTAACTTCTCTGGGAACAGCTTCAACCTGGAATTGAACAGAAGTACTTGATCCTCTACCTTGAAGTCCCTAGGTGTGATCTTCCTATCATGCCATAGCTTTGTCTTTTCCTTATACAAACTGGCACTTTCATAAGCATACAAACGAAACTCATCCAATTCATCCAGTTGTAATAATCTTTTCTGTCCCGCTGCTTTGGAATCAAAATTCAGATATCTCACAGCCCACAAAGCCTTGTGCTCCAATCCAACTGGCAAATGGCATGCTTTTCCAAACAGCAACTGAAATGGAGACATCCCAATAGGAGTTTTGAAAGCGGTCCTGTATGCCCATAAGGTGTCATCAAGTTTCTTGGACCACTGGGTCCTAGCATTCCCAACAGTCTTCTCCAATATTCTCTTCAATTCCCTGTTGGAAATCTCAACCTGACCACAAGTCTGTGGGTGATATGGAGTGCTTATTTTGTGCCTCACTCCATACTTAGCCAAGGCATACTCCACCATCATATTATCAAAATGAGTGCCCTCATCACTAATGATAGCTCTAGGGACTCCAAATCTTGAAAATATATTCTTTCTCAGAAAAGCAATCACCACCCTGGAATCATTGGTTGGTGTAGCTATAGCCTCAACCCATTTGGAAACATAATCAACTGCCACCAATATATACTTGTTAGAGTAGGAAGAAGGGAAAGGTCCCATAAAATCCATACCCCAAACATCAAAGATCTCCACTTCCTGGATATTGTTCAACGGCATTTCATGTCGCCTAGAAATATTCCCAGTTCTCTGACAGTTGTCACATGCCTCCACAAACTTCTTTGCATCCTTGTACAAAGTGGGCCAGTAGAAGCCACTCATCAAAACTTTTGCTGCAGTTCTCTCACCTGCAAAATGTCCACCATATGCAGAACCATGACAATGCCACAACACATCCTTCTGTTCTTCCTCTGGAATACACCGTCGGATCACACTATCTGAACATCTATAGAAAAGATATGCTTCATCCTAAATATACCTCTTAACATCATGCAGAAATTTCTTCCTCTGTTGCCATGTTAAATCCTTAGGCATCAATCCAGCAGCTTTATTATTGGCAAAATCAGCAAACCATGGTGGTGTACTGATAGATAAGACTTTATCCCCAACCATCTCTGTTACAGCACATATTGCCAAAACATGTTCATCAGGAAACTCTTCTCTGATCACTACTTCCAGCCCTTCTTGAAGCTCTTTTTCTGTAATCCTAGATAAGTTATCAGCCACCAAAACTCCCTTTTTGTCCTTGATTTCAACCTCAAACTCTTGCAACAGTAACAACCAGCGGAGTAATCTGGGTTTAGCATCCTGCTTGCTCAACAAATACTTTAAAGCTGCATGGTCAGTGTAAACAATAACTTTTGATCCTAACAGATATGGCCTGAATTTGTCAAATGCATACACAATAGCCAGTAATTCTTTTTCTGTAGTAGCATAATTCTTTTGTGCATCATTTAAGATCTTACTGGCATAGTAAATGACATGCAACAATTTATTCACTCTTTGGCCCAATACCACTCCTACGGCATAGTCACTGGCATCACACATTAATTCAAATGGTAATGAAAAATCAGGTGCCATCATGATAGGTGCAGTGGTCAACTTTTCTTTTAAAACATGAAATGCATGCAAACATTCATCATCGAACAGGAATTCTTGATCCTTAACTAATAACTTGCATAAGGGCTTAGCAATTTTTGAAAAATCTTTTATGAACCGCCTATAAAATCCTGCATGACCAAGAAAACTCCTCACACCCTTAACATTTACAGGTGGAGGAAGTTTCTCTATCACATAAATTTTTGCCCTGTCCACCTCAATTCCATTCCTAGACACCTTGTGTCCAAGAACTATACCTTCTGTCACCATAAAGTGGCACTTCTCCCAGTTCAAAACCAAATTACAGTCTTGACATCTTTTCAAAACAGAATCTAAATTCCCTAGACATACATCAAAATCAGAACCAAATACAAAAAAATCATCCATAAAAATTTCAATGCATTCTTCTATCATATCAGAAAAAATGGAAAGCATGCACCTTTGAAATGTGGCAGGAGCATTGCATAAACTGAAAGGCATCCTCCGGTATGCGAATATTCCATGTGGACATGTAAAAGCAGTCTTCTCCTGATCCTCTGGTGCCACAGCTATCTGATTATACCCTGAATAACCGTCCAAGAAGCAATAGAAAGCATGTCCTGCCAACCTCTCTAGCATCTGATCCAAGAAAGGAAGTGGAAAATGATCCTTCCTGGTTGCCTTATTCAGCCTCCGGTAATCAATGCACATTCTCCAACCAGTGATTGTCCTGGTGGGAATCAACTCATTGTTCTCATTTTTCACCACAGTCATCCCCCTTTTCTTAGGCACGGTCTGCACAGGACTCACCCAAGCACTGTCTGAAATTGGGTAAATTATCCCAGCATCAAGCAACTTCACCACCTCCTTCCTCACTACTTCCTTCATAGTGGGGTTGAGTCTCCTCTGTGGTTGCCTTACTGGTTTGACCTCTTCTTCCATCAATATTTTGTGGGTGCAAAAGGAAGGATTAATACCCTTGAGATCTGAAAACTGCCATCCAATAGCCATTTTATTCTTCTTGAGTACCTTAATCAACTTCCCTTCTTCCTCATCAGACAACATTGCATTAATGATTGCTGGATATGTTTGATCATCCCCAAGGAACACATACTTCAAATGTGAAGGTAATTCCTTAAGTTCTACCTTAGGTGCTCCTTTTGGAATGTCATCAATCTTCTTCTCAAGCTCTTCCACTTCTGGATCTTCTTGGTAATCCTCTGTACCTATCTCTTCTTCTGATCTTTGTTCCTCAACTGGGAATTCTTCTTTTTTATTCACTTCTTCCACATCACATCCAATCTAAAACAATCCTCCACATCAACAGGATGCTTGATGGTTTCGAATACATCAATTGTAACTGTTTCCTCATCCACCCTTAGCAACAACTTTCCTTGTTCAACATCTATCAAAGATCTTGCAGTTGCTAAAAAGGGTCTTCCTAACAATAAAGGACTTTCTGTATCCTCTTCCTCCATGTCAAGAATCTCAAAATCCACTGGAAAAATAAACTTGTCTACCTTGACCAAGACATCTTCAACCACACCTTCAGGCCTCTTGATAGATCTATCTGCAAGATACAGAATAAGATTGGTCTCCTTTAAAGTGTTAATCCCTAAAGCTCTACATACTGTCAACGACATCAAGTTTATACTGGCTCCCAAATCACACAATGCCTTTCCCACCTCCACATCTCCTATAGCAATAGAGATACTGAAGCTTCCTGGATCTTTCATTTTTGTAGGAAGCTTCTTCTGGATTAGGGCACTACACTCTGCTGTTAGGGCCACTGTCTCACCATCAGTTAATTTCCTCTTCTTAGTAAGAAGATCCTTCATGAATTTTGCATAGTGAGGCATATTTTCCAGTGCTTCAGAAAATGGTATGTTAATTTGTAAATTTTTGAAGATATCCAGAAATCTTGCATAGTGCTGCTTCTGAATCTCTTTCTACAACCTCTGAGGGTAAGGAACTTTAGCATAGGGAGATAAACTAAATGGCTATTCTTTCTTGTCAGCCATTTTCTTTTTTTTTTCCACTTCATCATCTTTTGTGGGGAAGCATTTTTACCAACTTCTACCTCTCCTTCATTCTTATTGTCCTTCCCTTCCTCTTCTTTGTCAACTCCAACTATAACATCTCTAACCACTACTTCCTTCTCACTTTTCTCATTTCTCATTTTCTCTCCTTCATCATCAGAGACTACATCTTCAACCACAACCTCTTCTTCATTCTTTTTATTTTCCACCTTCTTTTTCCCTGGTTGAAGTACCAACCCACTTCTTGTCATAATTGCTTTACAGTGCTCCTTAGGATTCACCAGTGTATCACTTGGAAATTTCCCTTGTGGTCTCTCTGATATCTGTCTTGATAATTAACCAATCTGGGTCTCCAAATTTCTGATTGATGCTTCCTGATTTCTGAAAGAAGTTCTGGTCTCCTGCATGAATGCAGTTGTCTCTTCCCTGAATGAAGTAGAACCCTGAATATAATCCTGAGTTATCTTAGATAACTGAGCAAACGCTTTCTCCCATGCAGCAGGATCACTTGACTGCTCCTTCATATATGGTGGTGGAGGATGTAATGCTGGATTCAATTGGTGGTTGGAACTATAGCTGAATCCTGGGTGTTGATTCTTGTTTTTCCATGGTGGCATATAAACATTCTTACCCTGATTGTTGTAGTTCCTTTGATTATTCTGATCATACCACACTCCATTCACCTCTGCTTGTTCTGATGATCCCCCATAATCACACTCCTCTGTCACATGGCCCTTACCACAGATAGCACATACACTCTTTGTTTCCACGGAAGCTACCTTTTGTGAAGAGAGTTGCTTAATAAGGGTATCTAATTGTTGCTGCTGTTGTCTCTGTGTCTGCATCAGTTGATCATTCCTTGCCAACAAAGCATCATACCCATCCAACCTGATAATTCCTGTCCTTCTGTCAGCCACTGGAGCATTATCAAATTCTTGAGATGCTAATGACTCAAAGATATCTAAGGCTTCTTGAGGGGTCTTGGTAGTCAATGATCCACCAGCAGTGGCATGCACCAAGGTTCTAGTGTTAGTGGTCATTCCTTGCAGGAAGATTGCTGCTTGTTGCCATGCCTCAATTCCATGCTGTGGACATTTCCTCAACAAAGTCTTGAATCTCTCCCAAGCCTCATAAATAGATTCTGACTCTTTCTGCTCAAAGCTTGTAATTTCATCCTTCAACTTGGCCATCTTGGATGCTGAGAAAAACCTTTGCAAGAACTTGGTTTTCAAATCATCCCAAGTTGTTATACTTCCTTGTGGCAATGATTGCAGCCATCTCCTTGCATCATCCGTCAGTGAATGAGTGAATAGTCTCAACAGAATTGCATCTCTTGTGACACCATTTATCTTCACAGTATCACTCAACAATAGGAAGTTCTCTATGTGCAAGTAAGGGTCCTCCGCACTGGTTCCAGCAAACTGATCCTTCTGCACCAAATGTATCAAAGCAGGCTTCAATTCAAAGTTGTTGGGCTCCACTGTTGGGCGCACAACACTCCCAATTGGAGGAACCACTGCAGGAGTCATGTACTCTCCCAGTGTCCTCTGTTGTGGTGGTGGTCTGTGATATTCTGCCATTATATCTTCCTGATTAACCGTACTTGATTCACCAATTTCTTGCAACTGTCTCCTTTGCCTGGCTGCCCTTTTGTGCTTCCTCAATGTCCTTTCTAATTCTGGATCATACAACAAAAAATTTGGATCAAGTGTACCTCGCATGTACCAGAATCAAAATTGACCAGAAATTTAACATAAACTAAAATACTGAAAATAAAAGGATTCAATCTCAGAATTCTATAGTATCAGTTAGTGTTGAAAAACAAATTCCCCGGCAACGGCACCAAAAACTTGTTGGACGTTTAGCAAGTGCACTAGTCGTACAAGTAATAAAATGATGAGTAAAGATCGTTCCCACGAGGAATTGTGTTCAAACACCAATATACCATAGAAAACTAATTTATATCAAATAAGAGTTTGTAAAAATCATGAATAATTTGTCACCAGAAAATTGATTTTGAGTAAATTGACACAAAGTAAATATGGATTAGGAATTAATAAAAACAACAAGTAGTCAGAAAACAACTTTCCTCCATGATAACCCATATAAAAATTGATCATATGATGAATTCCTTTCCATGTGATGTTAATCAACCTTTTACTTATCATCAAGATGTAATCCCTTACTACCCTGATAGAAACATTAATCAGAAACCCCAATCCCTTGGTGATTTCTTTCTTAATACATGCATGAAATACTAAGGTTTTAAGATTACATCAGAACTCTAACATCAATCCCTTGAGTACTAGAATTCTGATGTTGAGATTATCAAATACAGAAGTCATATAAACATCCATGTTCTATACTACTTCTTTGATAGAAATTATTAACTTAGAAAATCTCAAATCAGCACATGAAAAATATTTCATCATATTAATCAAATCAACATAATATTATCATGGAGTTCCATTGCATTCAAACTACAAAGACTCTACTCAGACATGACTAAGGAATAAATAAGAGAAGAAGAAACAAAATTCATTTCCATGTTGAAAGTCTTCAATCTCCAAACTATTACAAGGAAATCCTAATACAAAAACTAAGAGAATTTAGAGAGAAGTTAGACTAAGTTTTAGAGAGAGAGAGAGTTCAGATCCCCCAAGATCCTCCTCTAAGTGTCAAGGCTTTGCCTTATATAGTGTTACAATTAAAAACAGAAAACTGATATGGGCGCTAAAACGTCCATAAGTGGCCGTTTTAGCGTCCATGCTTTACGTATGCTCAACTGCTTTTAACTGATTTCAACGCTAAAACGTTAAGGAATGACCATTTTAACGTCCAAACTTGGTGAATGCTCAACTAACTTTAACTGACTCCAACGCTAAAAAGTTTGATTTGGACGTTTTAGCGGTGAAGACCAGAATCTTTTTCCACTTTAGGGCGCTAAAACGCATATTGCAGGCCGTTTTAGCGTCCAAGACCAGCAATTTTCCATCTTCTTAGTGTAGCAGCGCGCTAAAACGCTCTGTGTGGACGTTTTAGCGCTCATCACCAGCAAGTTTTGGCCTCTTTCTGTAACAGGGCGCTAAAACGCTCAGTGTGGACGTTTTAGCGCTCAACACCAGCAAGTTTTGGCCTCTTCCTGTAACAGGGCGCTAAAACGCTCAGTGTGGACGTTTTAGCGCTCAACACTTAGGCAATTTTTCTCCTCTTGAGCTCCAGAATCTTCTTCCTTCTCCAGTTGTCTTTCAAGCTTGCTTTTCCTACAAGAATCATACAAATTTCCAATAAAGCTCTTGAACTTGTAATTGAGGACATCTTAGGACATTAACCATGTTTTTCATCATTTAATCACACAATTTGATCCTAATTCCTGCTAAAAACCATGATGAACTAAGGGTTCATCATTGGCTAATTACCGTTTTGTCCTTTCTTTGTATTTTGACCTAACCTTTAGGATTCTCACTAATTCTTCACTTAATTCCTCACTTAATATTTTAAATACTTAATTTAAAATTGTGAGGTGTTATACCTAGGGTCGTGGTGTGTGATCCGGATAGGAGCACACTAGGAAGTATCGGGTGTGTATGGATGGAGGGTGCCTTGGTTGAAACCCGTAGGCTTATATGCCGAGCCATTAGGCAGGACGTTGCGTGGAATTGGCATCGACCATTCCAGCTTCGTCGTATTTTGTATCCCTATGTTTCCCAGTTTCTCTAAATCCCTTGCTTTATCCCATTTTCAAGATGTTGTTTTATTTTATTTATATGCATCGAAGTGAGCCATTGGGTGAAGTATTCTCCAGAACCTCTGGGTTACTGAGATATATTCATATATCTCACCCCGCGTTTGGGGCATTATTTCAGGTAGTTGCAGGGAGACTGGAGCTGTGGGCAAGAGGCCCATAGGGTGAGTGTAACACCCCAAATGTAAATACATATAGGGTGCACCTTCATCATGCATTCAACGCGCGGAAGTCTAAATTTAAACTTTACGAATGCAAATATCAGAGTGCGGAATGGAAACACATAACCATACTTATTCCATATAAAATTAAAAGCGTTAAAAACGTCAATACAAAATAAATAACACTAAACATTATTTAATGTAATCCCAAAAAGATTAACTAATCATAAATAAAAACATAATTTATGCCGCATCATAAGCCCAGTCATAATGTGGTTGTGGTTCCTCTAGCCATTGTGTACTTAGTGCTTCATCGAAATCATAATGTGGAAAAGCTTCTATTAATAATTTCATAGCCTCAGTCCATAGGCCTCTATCTGTTAGATCCTTTAATTTCTCTTCCCAGGTAGGTGGAGTTTCTTCTTCTTTACGTACCAGTCTCTTACCCTTTCTTTCCCACATAACTTTCTTACTACTTTCTTTCATCTTTTCCTGAAATGGGTGGTCAAGGGGGGTGAGATTTTGGGGAAAATCTCAGTAAGGTTCACAGCTGGAGCATTCTCCAACTATGACGCTTACTCCTGCAACAGTTTATAATAACAATACAAAATGGAACATTTAACATCATCATATAAAAATATCATGCCATCATCATCATATTCCTGCCGGCTTTTACGGACTTACGGAGATACCCAGAGTCCTCGTCAGGTTGCAACTGGAGTATCAGTGCACAGGCCAACATTTAATAGCATGGTTTTAAGTTTCAAAAATATCATAATCACATAATGTAAAGCACTATAAACATATTGCAGTCAGACCATAACTTATCATAGTTTCATAATGGTGGCATACATAGAGAGATTACTTCAACAACTGTAAACACTTGTGCTTGTCGTTCTTTACTTGTATACTTTCAACTTTTGATCTCTTTACTTGCCTGTTTGCTCCCTTGACTCCCTAACATCATCATATCATCTTTTAGTAACTTATATAACATTCAACATTTGTGTTTTATCCATGTATAGGTCTCGGCTTTGCAGGTTTAATTACCTAGAGGAGTTGTTTTGCTTACTTACCCACTTGTGTAGGTTTTAGGACATTATTAGGTCATCATAACACTTAATAGAATTATTAAAGATTTCATTCTAGGCATGTACAGGTTCGGCCACCATAGATAAACATCTAGGAATATAATTTTTAAAACATGCTTTCAATTATATTATTAACTTAACATGGTTAGATCCTTTCAACATTAATCAAATAAAACCTCTTTTAGCTACATACCATTCGGCCTTATTGCCCTAAAATACCTAAGGGATTACTTCTAAAACATGCTTCTAACATTATTGATAATTTATCATATTTAAATCCTAGAGCATCATTCAAAACATCATCTTATATATTCGGCCAACTAAGGTTATGATCATGCAAAATTGATTTAGAACCTAGGTTACTAAACATGCTAATCTAACATCATCATTTCATCATCTTTCATATCATTTAAACATCTCTTCATGCTTATAATTATCATACATGGTTCGGCCTTCTAGGGATCATATACTTAGGATATCACTTTCATGCTTTTACATGTCATTCCTAACCAAGAAGGTTCATAGGCTTACCTTTGATGATGATCAACGACTTAAGGAAACACTTCTTGACCTTTGACTACTTTGAATCTTCTTGAATGAACTTCCTTCCTCCTTGAACATACAAGGCCGCAAGCTTAAAGAGAGGAGAAGAGGGATTTTCTTGCTTAGAGATGAAGGGTTCTTTGGTGGAATTATTAGGAAGAAGGACTAAGATCCAGGCTTGTATTTGATCTTGGAACAATTAGGTATTTCTCACTAACACACTCACCATTTCGAAGCATTCATGGAGTTCACAAAATGAACTAAACTCTTTGTTCTTTCCTTTGGTAGTGCCGCGGCTATAGAGGGAAAAAGGAGAGACTAAAGCTTGTTCAAATAGGCAACCTAGAAGCCTTGCCATTACTTGATTGCTGGTAGGTTTCGATCACATTAAATGAGAGTAAGGTGGTGATTTGTTGTCATAGGTTAGATTGCTTAATTTAGGGACAAGAACATGATGTCAATTTCCTTGATTAAGGAAATTTAGTGATTGCTTGATTTAAGGAATTGATGATGTGTGACTAATCGTCATGAAAAGTTGCTCCCTTGATTTAAGGGATTGATGAGGTGTGACTAATCATCATAAAGGTTGCTTCCTTGATTTAAGAAACAGAATTATTTGATTGATTGACATATTGTCATCAATTTGCTTGATTTAGGGAAAGTGATTGACTACTAATCATCATAATCCTAACTTCCTTGTTTAAAGGAATTTGACTGGCTTGACTTAAGGAAATTCGATTTGCATTTAATGGCTTGAAAATCAAATAAAATCAAATTCATTTCCTACACCTAGGCCGCGGATTTTAAATGCTTGGAAGGAAAAGATTTCCTTTAATTTTGGACCATGATTTATTCCTTAAGATTATGGACCTTTAACCTATTAACCTGACCTAATTTGTGCCTATTTTTCCATGATTTTATGACACTTTAAATTGACTTCTTAGAGCTTGTTTTCTCTAGTAAAACCGTGGGCTTCTTGCTTGTAGGGAAAGAATTCTAATTTAATTCCTAGTCATATAGTACTTCTTTAGGTTTATTATGTCATGGCCTTACTTTGGGCTTTAACTTGATTTGGGTTTCATTTATCTTATTGGACTTTACTTTATCATATAGAGCTTTCTTTGTATCACTTGGACTTGTCCACATTAAATGGAATTAAAACTTCCTTTGTTGGGTTATACTTTGATCCATGAATTCATTGGATCCCTAATGCTTATGTCTTTGGTCCATTGGACCCATACTTCTAATTTACTTAATCATAAACTATTTCATTTGAAATGTCTCGTTTATTAATTATCATAATTCTTCATTAATCATGATACAATATTTAGGGTTGTTATATCCTCCCCCACTAATAAAATATTCGTCCCGAAAATTACTATAACTCGGGGTACTTCTGTCTAATCTCATCTTCTCGCTCCCAAGTTGCTTCTTCGGGAGTCCTTCCTTGCCATTGCACTTTTACCATGGGTATCACCTTGCTGCGAAGCTGCTTTTCTTCTCTATCCAGAATCTTGATTGGTACCACCGGGATCTTCAAATTAGGTCGTACTTCCACTTCATCCGGTAATACAACATGTGAGGGATCGGCTACATATTTCTTCAATTGGCTAACATGAAATACATCGTGAAGATTTGCCAAATTTGGAGGTAATGCCAACTGATAAGCTACCGGCCCCACCCTTTTCAGAATCTGATAATGACCGATATAACGCGGACTTAACTTTCTTACACCGAGTGCTCTTCCAATACCTGTAATAGGAGAGAGCTTAACAAATACATGTTCCCCTACTTCAAAGTCTAGGGGTCGGTGCTTCAAATCATAATAACTCTTTTGTCTGTCCTGAGCCTTCTGCATCCTGTCACGAATCATCTTTATCTGCTTAGTTGTTTCGTTCACCATATCTGGCCCAAACATTTCTTTATCGCCCACTTCTTCCCAGCATACAGGTGTTCGACACCTTCTTCCATACAGAGCTTCATACGGGGCCATTCCTATACTTGCATGATGACTGTTGTTGTAAGAAAATTCTGCCAAAGGCAGATACTGATCCCAACAACCTTCTCTTTCTAAAGCGCAAGCTCTTAACATGTCTTCCAGTGTCTGTATTGTTCTTTCAGTCTGTCCGTCTGTCTGCGGATGGTACGCCGTACTTAATCGTAATTGAGTTCTGAACGCCTGCTGTAATGAATACCAGAATCGGGATGTAAACTTAGGATCCCGATCACTGATTATACTTTCTGGTACTCCGTGCAGTCTTACAATCTCCTTCACATAAATTTGAACCAGCTTCTCTGTCGTGTACGTTCCTTTCACCGTTATAAAGTGTGCTGACTTGGTCAATCTGTCGACCACTACCCAGATGGCATCGTAGCCTGCTTGAGTTCTGGGTAGACTGGTTACAAAGTCCATAGAAATACTTTGCCATTTCCATTCGGGAATATGCAAGGGATGTAGGGTGCCCGCTGGTCGTTGATGCTCTATCTTTACTTTCTGGCACACCATACATTTGCTTACGAATCTTCCAACATCTCTCTTCATTCCTTTCCACCAGAAATTATTCTTCATGTCTGCGTACATTTTGGTGGCTCCTGGGTGAATCGAGTACTGACTCTTGTGGGCTATTTCCATCACTTCATCTCTCAAGAGTCGTGTAGGGACGACAATTTTCCCTTGAAAGGTAATTATACCTTGTTGATTTAAACTAACTCCAGGTTGATTTCTTAACCGTTTCAAACAATCTACGGCTTGTTGGGCTTCCTTGATCCTCTCTAAGAGTTCATCTTGGATTTGTACTGCGTAATATTCCTGTCCGCATTCACTGTTTACCACTGCGAGATTTAAATCTCGGAAATCTTCAATCAATTGTTGTTCGGCTATCATCATACTTGCAATTCCTCTGACTTTTCTGCTCAAGGCATCAGCAACTACATTCGCCTTGCCGGGATGATACTTTAGTTCAAAGTCATAATCTTTCAGGAATTCCATCCATCGGCGCTGTCTCATGTTCAGCTCCTTCTGATCAAATAAGTACTTGAGGCTTTTGTGGTCACTATATACTGTCGTAGTAGCACCGTATAAGTGATGACACCATATCTTCAAAGCAAATACGATTGCTGCCAACTCAAGGTCATGAGTGGGATAATTCTCTTCATGTGACTTCAATTGTCGAGATGCGTACGCGACTGGTCTGCCATTTTGCATAAGCACACATCCCAAACCCATCTTTGAGGCATCACAATAAACTTCAAATGGTTCTTCAGGGTTTGGTAATGTCAGCACTGGGGCTGTCGTCAGCATCTTCTTTAACTCCTGAAAGCAAACTTCGCATTCATCAGTCCACACAAAAGGGACTTCCTTCCTTGTCAATCGGGTGACTGGTAACACCCGCTTCGAGAATCCTTCAATAAATCTTCTATAATACCCTGCCAATCCAAGAAAGCTTCTTATCTCTGTGACCGTCTTGGGTCGCTCCCAGTCAACTACTGCTTTGATTTTACTGGGGTCCACCGCTACTCCTTTATCTGATATCACATGCCCAAGGAATTGAATCTCGGGCAGCCAAAATTCACATTTGGATGGTTTGGCGTATAGCTGTTTCTCCCGTAATATTTGCAGCACGATTCTCGGATGCTCCTCATGCTCCTCCTTGCTCTTTGAGTATATCAATATGTCATCGATAAACACGACAACAAATTGATCCAGATAAGGTTTGAATATTTGATTCATATACCCCATGAACACTGCTGGGGCATTTGTCAGTCCGAAAGGAATGACCAGGTACTCGTAGTGCCCATATCTTGATCTGAATGCTGTCTTCGGAACGTCTTCCGGCTTGATCCGGATCTGATGATATCCTGATCGGAGATCGATCTTTGAAAATACTCTTGCACCTCTCAGCTGATCAATTAAGTCTTCAATACGAGGCAGTGGGTACTTGTTCTTCACAGTAACCTTGTTGAGCTGTCGGTAATCCGTGCATAGTCTCATTGACCCGTCCTTCTTCTTCACAAATAATATTGGCGCTCCCCATGGAGACACACTGGGTCTGATAAAATTTTTCTTTATTAAGTCTTCCAATTGCTTCTTTAATTCCACAAGTTCAAGTGGTGACATACGGTAGGGCGCAATTGAAATTGGCCCAGTTCCCGGTACTAGCTCAATTGAAAATTGTACCTCTCGTTCTGGAGGGAAATTGGTGATATAATCGGGAAAAACATCCTCAAACTCCTTAACCACTAGAATGTTGGACAGTGGTATCTCTTCTTCTCCTACAAGAGTTCCCATCATCATTATGGAGCATTCTCCTGTTTCAGGCGCTGAGTTTTCTTCCGCTCCTTCTTTGCCGATAATCAAACTGCGATTGCTGCAGTCAATCACCACTCGCTGCTTGGCGAGCCAGTCCATCCCTAGAATCACATTGATCTTCTCTAGTGTGAGGACTATGAAGTCCTGTTTGTACTTCTTTCCTTCATAGATAAATGCGACGTCTCTACATAGTAGGTACGCCTTAGCAACTTTTCCCGTCGCGGTCATGATCCGCATAGGTACTTGCAGTCTATCAGTAAATAAATCGTACGCTTTCGCCACATAATCGGCGACAAAAGAATTCGTAGCACCAGAATCAAATAGTACATCTAAATTTTCATGGCAAATATAGATCGTACCTTTGACCAGTTCAGCTGCCTGGTCTGCCGTGTGTTGATCGAGGGTGTAAACTCTGCCCATCCTTGGTGCTTCTTCTGTTGCTTGTTGGTTTCCCCATAGTGGACAGTTCTTGACATAGTGTCCTTCTTTTCCACATTTGTAGCAGTTTGGGGTTCCACTTAGACAGTTACCGTAATGGGGCTTCTTGCATTTTCGACAGTTCGGAGGTTTGTTGTTGTGGCTGTTGTTTCCCCGGTAGTTTCCGGGTCTCTTGAACTTGTTGTCATCTCGCCTGGGCTGCCAGGGCTTTCCTCCGTTGTTTCCTCGCCATGGTCCAGTCTTTCCTTTATAACCATTCCCGCTAGCTTCCACGGGTTTCTTCTGTTGGCCAATAGCTTCCACTCTTCTGCATCGATTGATTAGGGTTGCAAAGTCACATGGGTCGTTGCCGGCTACTAGCTCAGCAATTCTGGGATTCAGACCCCTTTGAAACTTCGCCATCAGGAAGTCTGGTAAAGGCATTGCTCCTCTGTACGTTGCCAATCCTAGTAACTCATTAAACTTAGCATGATACTGGTCCACCGTTATCGTTCCTTGAACCAGTTTGTCAAATTCTCCTTGTTTACTATCCCGGATTGACATCGGAAAGTATTTCTCCAAGAACATTTCCTCGAACACGGCCCAAGTTATAACCGCATTCTGCATTTCCAACGGTTGGGACGCATTCGCCCACCAGTGGTGAGCATCTCCTTCCAGCATGTACGTCGAGAATAGCACCTTCTGATCGTCGGTGCATTAGATAACTCGAAAAATCTTGTCCATTGCTTGCAGCCATTGTACAGCTGCCATTGAGTCAGGACTTCCTTGAAAGGAGGGTGGTTTGTGCTTTCTAAACGTCAACAGTAGTCCTTGGTTATCTTGACCTGCCGCACCGTTTCCTGGAGGAGGTCGGGGTTCTTCACCATGACCCCCGGCTCCTGTTCCCGAGCCGCTTGCTCCGTTATTGTTTGCATTAGCATTTGGGTTCCTTCTGATCTCATTCATTATATTCTGAAACATATCTCCCGTGTTGGTTTGTAATTGGGTGATGGTGTCCCGCAACGTGTTAATTTGTCCTTGTATATCTTGCGTAGGGGTTCTTTGTGGAGGCATCTTGCTGTACATAGATACAGCAAATGGTTAGTGTTCCATCCTAATCCGAAATTTTGCTCTGATACCATAAATGTAACACCCCAAATGTAAATATATATAGGGTGCACCTTCATCATGCATTCAACGCGCGGAAGTCTAAATTTAAACTTTACGAATGCAAATATCAGAGTGCGGAATGGAAACACATAACCATACTTATTCCATATAAAATTAAAAGCGTTAAAAACGTCAATACAAAATAAATAACACTAAACATTATTTAATGTAATCCCAAAAAGATTAACTAATCATAAATAAAAACATAATTTATGCCGCATCATAAGCCCAGTCATAATGTGGTTGTGGTTCCTCTAGCCATTGTGTACTTAGTGCTTCATCGAAATCATAATGTGGAAAAGCTTCTATTAATAATTTCATAGCCTCAGTCCATAGGCCTCTATCTGTTAGATCCTTTAATTTCTCTTCCCAGGTAGGTGGAGTTTCTTCTTCTTTACGTACCAGTCTCTTACCCTTTCTTTCCCACATAACTTTCTTATTACTTTCTTTCATCTTTTCCTGAAATGGGTGGTCAAGGGGGGTGAGATTTTGGGGAAAATCTCAGTAAGGTTCACAGCTGGAGCATTCTCCAACTATGACGCTTACTCCTGCAACAGTTTATAATAACAATACAAAATGGAACATTTAACATCATCATATAAAAATATCATGCCATCATCATCATATTCCTGCCGGCTTTTACGGACTTACGGAGATACCCAGAGTCCTCGTCAGGTTGCAACTGGAGTATCAGTGCACAGGCCAACATTTAATAGCATGGTTTTAAGTTTCAAAAATATCATAATCACATAATGTAAAACACTATAAACATATTGCAGTCAGACCATAACTTATCATAGTTTCATAATGGTGGCATACATAGAGAGATTACTTCAACAACTGTAAACACTTACTGTGCTTGTCGTTCTTTACTTGTATACTTTCAACTTTTGATCTCTTTACTTGCCTGTTTGCTCCCTTGACTCCCTAACATCATCATATCATCTTTTAGTAACTTATATAACATTCAACATTTGTGTTTTATCCATGTATAGGTCTCGGCTTTGCAGGTTTAATTACCTAGAGGAGTTGTTTTGCTTACTTACCCACTTGTGTAGGTTTTAGGACATTATTTGGTCATCATAACACTTAATAGAATTATTAAAGATTTCATTCTAGGCATGTACAGGTTCGGCCACCATAGATAAACATCTAGGAATATAATTTTTAAAACATGCTTTCAATTATATTATTAACTTAACATGGTTAGATCCTTTCAACATTAATCAAATAAAACCTCTTTTAGCTACATACCATTCAGCCTTATTGCCCTAAAATACCTAAGGGATTACTTCTAAAACATGCTTCTAACATTATTGATAATTTATCATATTTAAATCCTAGAGCATCATTCAAAACATCATCTTATATATTCGGCCAACTAAGGTTATGATCATGCAAAATTGATTTAGAAACTAGGCTACTAAACATGCTAATCTAACATCATCATTTCATCATCTTTCATATCATTTAAACATCTCTTCATGCTTATAATTATCATACATGGTTCGGCCTTCTAGGGATCATATACTTAGGATATCACTTTCATGCTTTTACATGTCATTCCTAACCAAGAAGGTTCATAGGCTTACCTTTGATGATGATCAACGACTTAAGGAAACACTTCTTGACCTTTGACTGCTTTGAATCTTCTTGAATGAACTTCCTTCCTCCTTGAACATACAAGGCCGCAAGCTTAAAGAGAGGAGAAGAGGGATTTTCTTGCTTAGAGATGAAGGGTTCTTTGGTGGAATTATTAGGAAGAAGGACTAAGATCCAGGCTTGTATTTGATCTTGGAACAATTAGGTATTTCTCACTAACACACTCACCATTTCGAAGCATTCATGGAGTTCACAAAATGAACTAAACTCTTTGTTCTTTCCTTTGGTAGTGCCGCGGCTATAGAGGGAAAAAGGAGAGACTAAAGCTTGTTCAAATAGGCAACCTAGAAGCCTTGCCATTACTTGATTGCTGGTAGGTTTCGATCACATTAAATGAGAGTAAGGTGGTGATTTGTTGTCATAGGTTAGATTGCTTAATTTAGGGACAAGAACATGATGTCAATTTCCTTGATTAAGGAAATTTAGTGATTGCTTGATTTAAGGAATTGATGATGTGTGACTAATCGTCATGAAAAGTTGCTCCCTTGATTTAAGGGATTGATGAGGTGTGACTAATCATCATAAAGGTTGCTTCCTTGATTTAAGAAACAGAATTATTTGATTGATTGACATATTGTCATCAATTTGCTTGATTTAGGGAAAGTGATTGACTACTAATCATCATAATCCTAACTTCCTTGTTTAAAGGAATTTGACTGGCTTGACTTAAGGAAATTCGATTTGCATTTAATGGCTTGAAAATCAAATAAAATCAAATTCATTTCCTACACCTAGGCCGCGGATTTTAAATGCTTGGAAGGAAAAGATTTCCTTTAATTTTGGACCATGATTTATTCCTTAAGATTATGGACCTTTAACCTATTAACCTGACCTAATTTGTGCCTATTTTTCCATGATTTTATGACACTTTAAATTGACTTCTTAGAGCTTGTTTTCTCTAGTAAAACCGTGGGCTTCTTGCTTGTAGGGAAAGAATTCTAATTTAATTCCTAGTCATATAGTACTTCTTTAGGTTTATTATGTCATGGCCTTACTTTGGGCTTTAACTTGATTTGGGTTTCATTTACCTTATTGGACTTTACTTTATCATATAGAGCTTTCTTTGTATCACTTGGACTTGTCCACATTAAATGGAATTAAAACTTCCTTTGTTGGGTTATACTTTGATCCATGAATTCATTGGATCCCTAATGCTTATGTCTTTGGTCCATTGGACCCATACTTCTAATTTACTTAATCATAAACTATTTCATCTGAAATGTCTCGTTTATTAATTATCATAATTCTTCATTAATCATGATACAATATTTAGGGTTGTTATAGTGAGCACTTGAAGATTGGAGGATTTTTGCATTTTGAGGCCACTTTGGCATAGGCTAGACTTAGGGTATGAACATTGTATATTGAATTAGGATTATGCATATTGCATACTTGTTCATGCCTTATTTTTCCTAAGTCTAGTTGTTGATATATCATGATGTACCTTGGAGGATTTAATTGTATTATTTATCATGTGGAAAATTATAATTGTGAACTCATGGACCTTGTGTAATATGTAAAGTATGTATGTGATGAAAGGGCAATAGGCCTATTTTAAGTTATGATTATGTATCTATTGTAAGAATGCAAGAAAATGGGACAATATGATTGTAATAATTCTTAGTTTTGATAAAGTATGTAATGAATCAAAAATGCATGAGAATATGTTAAATTGTTGTGGGTTGTAAAAGCACGAAGACATTGTTGGTCCTTGAGTGTCACTCCTGTCTATTAGGTACCCTTGTGGCTTAATGCACACTTTTGATAAAGTGGGATAGGTTGAATAAACAAAGGAGGTGCCGCCGAAATTTATACTAAAATGGCAGTTTTTAAGCTAACTTTGGGAGAGTATATGTTCCTCCAGAGGGGTCCAATAGAGATGTGTCATATATCATTTTGAAGCTTGAGGTGTCAGCTATGTTGTGTCAAAATATGGTATCAATCAGAGTAGTAGAACTTGCCCAGTTTTCAAATGAATACAGACTACTCTGTTCCACGCTGTAGAGCGCAGCTTCTGTAAACGGTTTTCAAAAATTCACATCTCCTTCGTTTCTTACTCAAATTAGGCTTATGATATGTCAAATTAAATCCCCGGGAATCTAGTTTCTTGTTTCCAAAATTCAGAATTTTTTGGGCTGTGGATCACCCTCAGTTTGGATTAGAACTAACGCTGCTAAACCTTAAAACGTTAAAATGGAAATGATGTTCTGATAGCAAGAACGGGAATGACTGTTGTTTAGGGGACAATAATGCATTATGTTCAGATGGTGGGAACGACCCATAAGGGGAACAACTCTTGAGAACAACCCTTGGGAACGACTTATATGTATAGGGAACGTCTCGTGTATGGGGGAACGTCACACGTTCCCAGCTCATACATGATTTAGTAAAATGGATATAACTTGAGCTATAGGTGTAACACCCTCTCTTGTATGCATCCAAGAGAGTCGTTTGCTAATCGTTATTAGAGTTGCGGAAACGGATATAACTTTTTCTTTGAAAATCCTTGAGAAATTGTAGCGGAAAGCTAAATCTAAGGGAGATTTTGACGAAAAGAACTTAAAATGTGTTGCTGATAAAAATGGTGAGAATTTAAGAAAAACCGTACTCCTTTTAAATATTGATATAAAATCGAGCTTTCAAAATATTTTTGTACGGTTTACGAAATCTGAAAGTAGACGCTCGGGGCTTCGCGTGCATATAAAATAATAGTAAATCGGGGGTCATTTGCCCCTTGAAACGTAACTTATAAGTTGATCGAAAACTGTTGATAATACAGCATTTAGAAAAATTCCCTTTGACCAAACGTTTTCAGATTTTCTTAAAATAGCCGTTGTTCGTAGAAGACTTAAAGCAGAAATAAATCATAGTTTTACAGTCATCCAAAAATAATCAAGTACCACAGAATACAGTCATCCGAAACTTAAAACAGTCAGCAGAGAATAATTCCATTCAGCAGCAAATTACAGCAAAACTCAAACATCCAAGTCCTCAATTGCTCTTACGCCCTCCTGCAATTTAAAAAATTGCAGCCCCAAAGGGGTGAGAATAATCTCAGTAGCGTGGCAACAAAACCATACTGCAACAATATTAAACTAGGCACAAAATCATAATCAGTCGCTTCAAACATAAAATCCTTTTCATCATTTATCCTTTTCATCATATATCATATTGCGTATATAACGCCATCGTATCACGCTTATAGCACCGTCGTGCGCGTGCATACACAGTGGGAATTCCATGCAACAGCACCCTCATTTATTGAATCCCACTGTGGCCTATTCGGACGGATGCCAAGTGTCCCGGTGGTGCCTATATGATGCGTGCTCATACACATGATCCTGTAGATAACTATTCTACATTTCAAGGCCTATATGAATCTAGCGTTTACATGCCATGAAATGCAGTCACACACCAACAGAAAAATGCACCATGATGTAAAAATGCATGCACATATCCTCATCATTTCATATTCTTACCATTGCCATATCCTCATCATAAAATAACATAGGACATATGTGAGCAACACATCACAATTTCATACACTAGCTAATAGTCACAATAGGTAATACCGCCTACACATACCTCGTACGTCGAAACTTACTTTACCGATTCACAACGAAACAGTCGAACGTCTCAGATTTTTCGCACCTATTTTACATTATAATAAATCAGCATACGTTTCACTTAAATTTTAATAATTTGACAACAATTCCTCAAGCCTACATATCCTTACATCACTTCACTAAATCGGTTCCTTTTTCTAAAATTATTCTTGACTCTCATTTGACCTTCTTTAATGCTAACCCGTGAAAAAAAGCAGTGATCAATTCCATGTAAAACAGTGAGCAAACGTTGAGTATCTTCACCCAAAACAGTGAGCAAAACAGTGGACGTTTTATCTTAAAACAGTGAACGTTTTTCCAATAAAACAGTGAACATTTTCTAATAAAACAGTGGACATTTTTCAGCAACATTTTTCAGCAACAGTGAGTAAAACAGTGAGTAAAACAGCATCGTTTTTTCAGCAAAACAGTAAGCAAACAACCCTTTTTTTTTTTAGCGAAACAGTGATTAAAACAGTAAGCAAACAACAACGCTTTTCTCTTAACACAGTGAGCATTTTTTATCAAAACAGCGGACGTTTTCCTTCAGTAAAATAGTGAATAATTTATGACAAAACAGTGAGCTGAAGGTCAACATACGATAACGTTTTCAAGGGAATAAATTTTCCTAAAACTTACTACTCTAGTCGGTGCGCTACAATGGTGCATAAGATGTTGTTGTCATAACTTTGTTTCAAGGAAAATCCTAGATACATATATAACATGCAAACATTCCTACCTCTTTAATATTTAAGATCATTTTCGTTTTATCCCAAAAGCTTTTAATTTAAGACTCAAAACAGAACCTAAAGGCATAAAATTTACAAACGAAAGGCTATTTTCTAAGTCATGCTTCACTATTTAAAACAAGAGAATGGTGGAGGGATTTTCGTGCCTACTTCTTGGCGGAGCACAAGGTAAAACCGAATGGAACCAAGGACACTACTTCAAGCTTTAATCTACTCAAAACAGCAAGCTTTTCTCTTCAAGGCCGACCATGTGAAAAGAGGAGAGGAAAGAAAAGGTTTTAACTTAAGTTAGTCATGAATGTCTCCTTCAAACCTCATGACGTAAATCATAAAATATGATAAGTAGAGGCAACGTTTTACCTCTAGGGACTATGGTGCACAACCGAGAGAGAAGATATAGAGACAAGATATGATAAAAATCCTTGGTTGACTCCAAGAGACTCCACGGTTTTAGATGGAAAATATAGGAAATATATGAAGGTGTTCCTTGTTTTGTCTCTCTAATGATGCTACAGTTTAAGGGTGGAAGAAAACAAAGTAATTTGGCTTGGTTTCTATCTTCAGCAACGCTTGAGTGAGGAGAGAATGAAGTTGAGGTAGATTTAAATTGTGAAGTGTCTTAACATTGCTGAAGACTTCCCTCATTTGGAGCGCACCAATGGGGTTGAAGTGTGACATGTTTGAGCCAATACAAATGCATGCAAGGATGACCACTTATCAACCATTGGATGCATGAAATAAAGTGAGGTTTAGGGTTAGTCTTACAAGAAATCTG
Source organism: Gastrolobium bilobum (assembly GCF_033153095.1). NCBI lineage: Eukaryota > Viridiplantae > Streptophyta > Magnoliopsida > Fabales > Fabaceae > Gastrolobium > Gastrolobium bilobum. Next base: position 22,484 of record NW_026897593.1, read on the forward strand.
ATTGCTTCTGTGCAGTCTTTGTGCGTGGAAATAAAAAGGAAAGAGAGGGTATAGCTTTGTGTCATAAAGTAAAGTTGTGATCAGATTTTCTGATGCCCTTTTTGGGTTGTCTTCTAGCGCACACATGTGAATGTTTAAAGCTATTCTTACAAGCAACTTGCTTGCTTTGGATGGTCCTACACGTAAGGAGGGAAAGAGGACAGCCTTGTATCACTTTTGATCAGAATTTTCTGATCACCAACGGTCCCCTAGGCGCACAAGTGAAAAGAATACACAATGGATCAAGCTTTGTTACCATGTGTAAATACTACCCAATGGAAAATAACCTTGTGAAATTACTAAGATAGGATAGCTTTCAACAATGAGAGGGGAAATTGGGCTGATCACATTGTGCCTTCTAAGGCCTTATGCTTCGGCCCAACAAAATTTCTTTTCTTTCATAGATTACAATTAATACATTATTATACTTTATCATTTAAATTTCATATGTCTAAGGTAAATTCGCAACTATAATAATTATTCAAGTAATTTCCCTAGCACATTATAATTCCCTACTACTAACCACAGGATTCGAAAATCAAACACTTAACCCACATGATTCTAATTGGCATCCATGCATGCTTATACCTTATAATAAGATATATACATTTCCTTAATTATGTGGGATGTTACAATAGGGCTCCAAATCGAGTGAGGTTTGGACCTATATGAAGCTAACACATAGGGCTATAACATGATGAAGTTTTAGTATCATTGAGTATATGGATCATTACCAGTTTAATTTATAAGATGCTGCCCTGTTTTGTTAGAGTTTGTTTACAGTTTTAAGGGATCAACTTATGATGAGCGTATCCGGAGTTATAGAACTCCAAAAGAGGTGTGTGATACCTTGTTGGAAAGATAATTGAATCTATTTTAACATACTAAAAGATGGGAAACTAATAATGTGTGAATCATGCCCAATAGTGAAAGGACAGAAGCATGTTCAGTGTTAGGAAATGTGGAAAAGCAAGATTTATGCTAAGTTGGTTTATGGAAACCTCTTAGCAACTTAAAATAAATATTGTATGATAGTTAAGCATTTGTAATGTTAATTCCGCGTATAGATTTCAGTTATGGTCACAGTTTATATCATTACGTTTTATATTGTTTTCAAATGCATACGTAACGAAAAGGAAAAAAGTTTGCTCGTATTTTTAAATAAACTGTTGTGATTGTAACTGCGCTTAATATCATAATCAATGTTAACAATATCGGTACGTAACGGTTATGGTATCAGAGCAGTTTCTTAGGGAACTCTGATTGTTGTATGATTGTGGTAAGTGTTGTATAGTTGTACGTAGACTCTTATTGATTACTGCACATGTGATTCCTTAGTGTGGGTCTGATCAGCCCATTCCTTTGTGTTATATGTGTGGTCATTATAAGACGCCTTCATAACAACCCTGGAGCACCTAAAGCCAGTCTTTAGACTAATGATGTGGCTACAGTAGTGACTGCTCCACGGACGGAGATGTTTGTAAATAAATTATATGTAGTTGAGGACTTAGTGAGAACAAGTTGAAGATATGTCTAACCTGTTTAGGTAGAATGCTACCCTAAGTGGATTTGTGGTCGTATGGTTAGTAAGTATAATTGAAATAAGTTGATATCACGATGATAGTGTTGGTAAATATTCCCAATATGTATGGGGTAGTTAAAATAATTAAGTATACATGGATTTAATGTTATAACTTTGACACGGTGAGTGACTTGGAGTCCCAATGAATTTTTGAAAATTTGAATATGATGCTTATATGTAAGCTTAGATACATTGATGATGGATAATTAAGTTATAAGTCCCTAATGAAAAGCATACACTGTTATGAATTGAGATGTTTGAGCGTAAAAAATAATGTTGAGAGTATAATTGTCCGTAACAGAATAATGATTTAACTTGACATATATGCCATGAAGGAAACAAATGTGATATAAGAAAGTATGACTAAATATTATATAGTGAGAGTAGTAGTATGCTTTTATAATGACAGATAGTTGTGAATTTGTGTTATCATGTAATATAATTATATGTGTGAATTAATGTATGTTAAAATCGATAAAATTCATGTTAGTCTAATTAATGTGAGTTGTTGCTTTACAACAACAAAGTGAAATGGTATGATTAGTGAATGAGCTAATGTACCATTAAGGGAAATAGATTGTATTATTAGTGAAAGAGTTAATGTACAATTTAATGTGAAATTGCATGATTAGTGTAAGAGCTAATGTGCTATTGAGTTTGAAATTGCATGGTTAGTGGAAGAGCTAATGTGCAATAGAAATTAAAATTTGCATGGTTAGTGGAAGAGCTAATGTGCAATAAAGTGAAATTACGTGGTCAGTGCAAGGACTGACGTGTAATTATCAGTGCAACATGTAATTATCAGTGCAAGGACTGATGTGTAATTGTCAGCGCAAAGACTGACGAGTAATTATCAGTGCAAGGACTGATGTGTAATTGTCAGTGCAAGGACTGACGTGTAATTATCAGTGCAAGGACTGATGTGTAATTGTTAGTGCAAGGATTGACAAGTAATTATCAGTGCAAGGACTGATGTGTAATTGTCAGTGCAAGGACTGACGTGTAATTATCAGTGCAAGGACTAAGGTATAATTGTCAGTGCAAGGACTAACGTGTAACTGTCAGTGCAAGGATTGATGTAAAATCATCAGTGCAAGGACTGATGTATAATTATTAGTGCAAGGACTGAGGTGCAATTAGTTCTATGTGATTGGACGATTGGGTTTAGAAAATTCCTATGTGATGGGAATTATATGTGGGAAATATGATATATTATAATAAGAGATGTGAGAAGTGTACAGAACTTTGAGAAAGATTCTGAATTCATGGAATAGAGATTATGTTATGAACCATGTCAGGTGACTAATCAAAATAAAAGAGTAAACTATCTGTGGAAAGAATAATCGAGGAAGAAATAATGGATTATATATATATGTGGTATGGTTATTATACTACTACTACTATGATTATGGGGGCAGTCCCACGTGGATATACAAAACACATTTTACCGTTATATACGGATATGATACAGACACCAAATGAACTGGGTCCATGTGTGATCTGGAGTGTACTGGGTACACAGTTTGCCGTTATATACAGATATGTTATAAATATGAATTTCTATGTGCACTGGGTGCATGTTATACGACTTGATATTACTATCTCTGTGCGGCTTGTGTGCCCGGAGAATATGGTTATCTCTGTGCCGCTTGTGTGGCCGGAGAATATGGTTATCTCTGTGCGGCTTATGTGCCCGGAGAGTATAGTTATCTCTGTGTGGATTATGTTCCCGGAGACTCTTCTTATCTCTGTGCGGATTATGTTCCCGGACACTATTGTTATCTTCTATGAGGACTATTATATAAGGAACTGCATTGATGTGATTGCTGCTACAGGTGAAATGCCTTATGTTATTGCACAACGGAGATTGTGTCGCGTGAAGAACGCAAGATGTGATGTCAGGTACTTTTAATTGAATAGTAATATATCAAATTGGAATAATATGTAAGGCGTTATGAGAAGGATTCTAGAGGCGTGATTTCAGAATACTATGTAGTGTGTGTTCACCAAGTGTGGTGGCATGAATTTTGGGTTTCACGTGATATTGTGAAGTTTATTGGGGATTATTGCCCTATTGGAAAGGAATAACAACTTGTTAATGCTGAGGAATTAAGTAAATATTATGCTAGGAAGGCTTGTGATGATGAGATGTTGAGTTAAGACGGTGGCCTGATGGCCTTCAATGAGAAGTTAGTTGTGAGGAAGTCAAGTAACAATGACTGGTAACTTAAATTGTGTTCGGTTGAAGAGAAAGTTGATAGCTCAGTAGAGTGACTTAGAGTATTGTATGTTCATACGTGCTTAGTGAGAGAAAGATATCCTTTGGACATATAATACATGAAAATAAATTTAGAATTTGTGTTAATGATGAATTTAGTTCCAGGTAATGGGACAGTGTGTTGGAAATCCATACGTGATGGAATATAGTATATTGAGATAAATATCAAAGAATAAATGTCATGATTATGAGATGGAGTTCTAAAGAATGGAACAAATGTGGGGATTACAGAACTGGTATCCTATGATAAGTAAAAGTGGTTAACTTAATAGAGATCTTAAGCATGGAGCCTTTGATGTGGAAGTCATTTAAGTATTTGTGTAATGGCTATGAGATGGCTAAGTTGATAGTTTGATGAACAATGAGTGTAAATTATAGATATGACATTGTAGATGGAAAGTTTCATGAATGGATTTGTGGTTGAAGGCCTTAAATGGCTGAACGGAGATATAAACTTTTATGAGTGTTGTTAGTCCCTGTATCACTAAGAGAAAATATAGTTGTGATTATCTAAGAAGATGTGAAGGCATGTGATAAAGTAAAGTAAAGAATATAAGTATGGAGTTCACTGTGAGTTGAGATTATTGGGTACTGTAGAGTACCGTTGAAACTAGAAGGTATATACTTGTTGGAAAGCTAAGGCATCAATGAAATTGTAAGATTAGTGTTATTAGTGGAAAGGACTGTATGTAAGTAATGTAGGATAACATGCTCATGCATTATTATGTATGTTAGTGGTACACTGGATGTACCGAGTCTCTGGCCAGTAGACAGTTTGCCTTCGGGCGTTACGGACTTCCACTGGATAGGTCTCCGAGAGGGAGTTCCAATTGACCTAGGGTCGTGGTGTGTGATCCGGATAGGAGCACACTAGGAAGTCTCGGGTGTATATGGATGGAGGTGCCTTGGTTGGATGTTCTAGGAACCCTGCTTGGTTGAGACACGTAGGCTTATATGCCGAGCCATTAGGCTGGACATTGCGTGGTATTGGCGTCGACCATTCCCGCTTCGTCGTATTTTGTATCCCTATGATCCCCTATTTCACTAAATCCCTTGCTTTATCCCGTTTTTCAAGATGTTATTGTATGTTATTTATATGTATCGAAGTGAACCATTGGGCAGATTATTCTCCAGAACCTCTGGGTTACTGGGATATATTCGTAAATCTCACCCCGTCTTGGGGGCATTATTTTAGGAGGTAGCAGTGGTGCAGGAGCGGCGGGCAAGAAGCCCGTAGGATGATTAGATGGAGGATTATTCATTTTTCATTTTGGTGGCCATTGGGCCTAGGCTAGACTTAGGGCATGAACATTGCATTTGGAATTTAGGATGATATATCGTCATATTTGTTCATGTCATTTTGCCTAAGTCTAGTTACATATGTCATTTTGAGGTTTATGTATTTTGTTGTATTTAAAGATAATGGATTGTAAAGTGTAATATTTCATTTGGAAGTTGTAATATGTACATGAATACTTGATGTAATATGGAAGCATGTAATATGATGAAAGGGCAATAGGCCTATTTTAAGATTATGATTATGTGTATGTTTAGAAAATGCATGCAAATGGACATTGGTGATTGAAATATGTTAAGTATTAATAAAGTAAGCAACATGATATGATTTGAGTAAATTGATATAAACTGTGAAGGGTTGTAAGAGCCCCAAGGCATTGCTGGTCCTTGTATGTGCCACCCTGTGATTATTAGGTACAATTTGAGGTCTTAGAACACTTTGCAAATTTGGAGATTGTTGGAAACACAAAGGAAACTCTGGCGAATTTTCTAGAAATTGGCACAATTTAGGCAAACTTTGGGAGAGCATATCTCCCTCCACAGAGGTCCGATTGTCCAGACTACGTTGTTTTGAAGGTTGAGATATCCTCTATCTTGTGGTGAAATTTGGTAAAAATATGGGTTGGGCGTAGGCCTGTAGGAGGCAGAGAACGCGGGATGTTTAGTGGGCTACTGCACATTGGGCAGTTCTGGACCAGTTTTGGGAAATTTATTCCTGTTTCGTTTCTTGGTCAAATTAGGTTTATGATATATCAAATTGAAATTTGAGGTGTCTAGTTTGTAGTATAAAAATTTGAGAGCAATTGGTTGAGTGGAGTTTCTGAAGTAATTGATTTACTGAAGGATGTTTGGAGCTGTTTTGGGGTTGACGGGCAGATTTGCTTGTCCAACTTCAAACGGCGATATCCGAAGCAAACAAGAACTTTATGACTCGTGTGATAGCTTCCTAGAAAGGTAATTGAGTCTAGAATAACATACTAAAAGATAGCAGACTTTTTTATATGTGGTTTGTCCGCAGGAAATTAAAGTACGAACCATGTTCGGAAAGGTAGAAAACGTAAAAGCGAGATTTTGGCTAATTGGGTTTATAGGAACCCCTTAGTGACTTGGGAGATGTAAAATAAGTTATAAAAGTAGTTTAAATAATTATTCTGCAAAGAGTTTACAGTTACGGTCACAACTTTTATTTATTACGTTTTTTATTGTTTTAAACGTTCGCGTAATAAACAGAAAAAGTTTACTCGCATTTTTATAAATGAACTACTGTGATTGTAACTGCGCTTAATATCATAATTAATGTTAACAATATCGGTGTACAACGAGCTGTTACACTTCTCGACCTCTTTCTTGCTTCTGGAATCCGTGAGGGATTCCTCTTTAAATAGGAAAAGTGGTTGGATAATTGGGCCTTAGGTTTGGGAGTGAGATTCCTTGAATCGTGTTGCTGCAGCCTTATCTTATCCTTAATTTGTTGGGCTATTGACACTTGATTGGATAAGATCTTGATCTTCTTGATTTTCTTGTGCCAATATTGTTGTTGACTAAATGCGAGTTTGTTGTCCTTGATCCTTGCGATTTTAGGATAAGAATTAATCTTTAAAAATGTCCTTGATCCTTGCTTGCTGGTGTTTTATCCATTTGTTGGGGAATAACTAGCTTTTGAATTTTGAAAATTTAGTTGTTCCCTTGTCCTCGCTGTTATGCTGTACTGATTGCTATATCATTACTTCGTCAGCTTCTCTGCTACAGCATTCTGACGTCAACTTTTTTTGCAATGAAAAACACTCAACAAGTCATCTTTTCTTATACAAAATCAAGGAATATTGCCTCATTTTCCATACTTAGTCATCTCAAAGCACTTAACCATGAATATGCAACATTTAGCTTAATTATCATGCAAACAAGACAACTTATATGGAATTTATGCAGCAAATTCATCATAAAAATACCAAATTAACTCTCATTTGGGAGAGTTAACATCCACTCAGGTAATTGGGAGGCTTCAGAGTATGTTTTAGGTTCAAAATGTTGGGAAATGGCATTGACATATGCTACGTGTGGTGGGGCAATGTGATCATAAGAAAGATGTTTGGAAATAGGATGAGCTGTGGATATAGAGAAAACATAATCTTGAAGGTAAGGGTGTGGTTTGGATACACGAGGGGGTCTGGATGATGAAGGTGTAGAGGGTGTAGTAGAGGGATAAATAACAAAGGCAGGGAATGGGGAATATGTTGGTGTGGAAGAACCAAAAGGAAATATAGTCTATGAAAAATGTGAAAAAGAGGGCATTGAAGGCCGTAGGCATGTGAAAGGGAAAAACAAAATTTTTCTCAAGCGGAATTACACATACCATATCAAGAAACATGCTTTAGGACATGGATGTTACCTTGTTTGCTTTCCAAAACTTGAAGATGATCAAGGTGAGGCTTGAAGACACAAGCCCTCTAATGTTGATCCACACCACCCTTTGTCAAGACGGAAGAGCCCTTCTTTAAGGCCGCCAACGAACACCAAGGGAGGCAAGATAGGCATCCCAAATGGAGAGGAAGGAGGCAAGGTTTCAAGGTGTTTAGATGAGTGAATTTTCAGCAAGAAAATACACAAGAGTGGCGCATAGACTGGTAGGAGAAGTGGCTGGATTTTTCATGTAAAACCCTTAGGAGAACTCCACTTTAAAATGAGACTAAAGGAGGATTATATGCTGCTGATTTATGAGTCAGAAAATCACTCCAAAATCAAATCATGAAGCGCACAAATCATGGAGAAAAATAAGGGTGAGTTTGTAATTCAAATTGAACCAACAAACTCACATGTTTTTCACACAAGACCAAGTCAATTTGTTGGTCTAACAACCATCATATGGCTAGCCCATTTGAACGCCCCATTTAGCCATATAATCCTCTCCTAAAATCTAGGACATGATTATGATAAGATGCTAATTGAATTCAAATTCAAATCTAGCTCTTATCTTCTCCTTTTGTTATGAAACAAACTACTATAGTCAATTCAAATTCAAATATTTCAATTCAAATATTTAAATTTAAAATTTAACTTATGAAATTAAATATTAGATAATTAATTTAACTTTTAAATTAATTAATAATGTCTTGGACTATCCAAGCCCATTATCACCATCCATACGCCCCCTTCCTTTTTAGGTAGGCCTCCAAACTTCTTCTTGGCTAACAACCATTATTAGGCCCAAAACCTTTAATGTTATAATGTCAAGACAATTAGGTGTTAGTGTATGACCTATTAGGCCCAACATAGCCACTAACATAAATGGGCTTGGGCCCAACAAGACCACAACTCATTTAATGACAACACAGAGCACTAGCAATGCTTTGTTGCCCCAAAGCTAGTTAGGTTAATGCATGACCATCCTATTAAATGTATTTGGTTACTGTATCTATTTCCTTTCGTCTCGGTTACCTTCCCATTAAATATAAGGTGAGGAGATGTATCAACCCTTGCGGTTTAGGGTAAGCTTTAATTCGAAATAGGGAATCTTCAATTTACTGACTCTAAAGGCAGGTCATCTCATGATCTCTTTTACTATGCATAGATTCCCGAGTCCCGTAAATGTCATCCCGATTGATCCGGTTTACAGATAACCGAATCTCTCACAGAGATTTGACGAATTCGTTCAACTTATCACCCTAGGCTTGTGTTCTTTCAGGACATGCCCAAAGGTATACCTATGTATCTCCACGTTTCAGGCAGACGAGGTATACAATCAAAACATGCCTTCTAGAACATAATCTAGGCAAAGACTTCTGGTCTAAGGAAAGACACACCCAATTAATAAGATATTGCTCTAATGATACTATCTTTGAGATTTCCTCATAGAGTCTCTTTTTTGGGTCTGTTCAGTGCAAGCTATACCCTTATAGGTCCACCCACGACTTTAGCTAAGACATCTCCATATCTTTAGCTCATGAGGTCTTTACCTTGTTTCTGAATACAAGTAGATAAATCGTGCTAGTCTTTCCCGAGATTACTTATCCCCATTCTCAGTGTCTCTAGACTAGGAACATAAAATTAGGAATAAACATCTGGTATCTTTGAATCCTCATGATCGTGATCTCATCACAGATACTCAAGAGATACCTATTCTATTCCAAGGGGTTTATCTAGTTACTCATATAATATATTAACAATGATATTGAGACAAAATATGAAACAGGATAAAGAGTGCTTATGATTTATTTGCGACAATATAAAAGGTACACATATGTCCTAATCTAATCAAAAGATTGTCTCTAGGACATCCATAGACTAACAAGCTCCCACTTGGCCTAGAGCCAATCAGACCTAAGACGTATACCCAAAGCCTCATAATGACTATCATGTTTTCTCTGAGAAACAGCCTTCGTCAGAGAATCGGCTAAGTTATCATCAATGGGAACATAATCCATCTTTACATCCATCCTATCAATGATTTCTCTAATCAGATGATATCTACGGAGCACGTGCTTAGATCTTTGATGAGACCTAGGTTCCTTTGACTGTGTAACGGCTCCTGTGTTGTCGCAAAGCAACTGTATGGGCTCATCCACGCTTGGTTCAGATATGAACTTCTTGATCCACATGGCCTCCTTAGCCGCTTCTGAAGCAGCTATGTATTCAGCTTCTATCGTTGAATTTGCTGTAGTCTCCTGCTTGGAACTCTTCCAAGACACTTCCCCACCATTTAAGGTGAATACGAACCCTGACTGTGACTTGCAGTCATCTTTGTCACTCTAAAAGCTGGCATCAGTGAATCCTTTCACTGAAAGCTCATCCACCCCACCATAGACCAGAAACGCATCATTAGTTCTTCTTAAGTACTTAAGGATGGTCTTGACTACTGTCCAGTGACCCTCACCAGGGTCAGACTGGTATCTGCTCGTAATGCTCAAAGCATATGAGACATCTGGTCTCGTACATATCATGGCATACATGATGATCCAATAGCCGAAGCGTATGGAATTCCACTCATGCGATCCTTCTCAGGCTGTGACTTAGGACACATAGCCTTGGAAAAATGTACCGCATGACTGACGGGAAGAAAATCCCTTTTTGACCCTTCCATGCTAAACCTTTTTAGCATCTTGTCAATGTACGTGGATTGAGATAAACCTAGCAGCCTCTTGGATCTATCTCTATAGATCTTTATACCAAGTATAAAGATCGCTTCTCCCAAATCCTTCATGGTGAAGCTTTCTAAAAGCCAGTCTTTAGTTGTTTGTAATGAGGGGATGTCATTTCCTATTAGTAATATGTCGTCTACATAAAGTACCAGGAAAACGACATTACTCCCACTAACCTTCTTGTCAACACAAGGTTCATCCTCGTTCTTGATGAAATTGTTACTCCTAACGACTTCATCAAAACGAATATTCCAACTCCGTGATGCTTGCTTTAGCCCATATATCGACCTTTGCAGTTTGCATACCATATGCTCTTGGCCTTTGGTTTCAAAACCTTCAGGTTGTGTCATGTACACTTCTTCCTTCAAGAATCCATTCAAGAAGGCGGTCTTGACATCCATTTTCCAAATCTCATAGTCGTGATATGCTGCTATGGCAAGCATGATCCTAATAGATTTGATCATGGCAACTGGTTAGAAAGTCTCATCATAGTCAACTCCTTGTCTTTGACGATATCCTTTCGCAACCAACCTAGCTTTGTAGGTTTGAACGTTTCCATTTGCATCAATCTTTCTCTCAAAGACCCACTTATTACCGATGGGAACCATTCCTTGCGATTTTGGAACAAAGGTCCATACCTTGTTTTGATACATCAAATCTATTTCAGATTCCATGGCTTCAAGCCATTTAGAAGAGTCAACATCCTTGACTGTCTCCTTATAGTTACTTGGTTCATCATCCTCTACGGTTTGTTGATTCTCAATCACAAACCCATACCTCTCAGGTGGATGGATGACCCTAGTAGACCTACGGAGTTGTGTGTTTACTTCTCCATTGGAGAACGTCGCCTGCGAAGCAGACTCAGGTTCCTCAATCTGTTCATGTGGTCCTTGAACTTCTTCAAGATCAACTTTACTCCCACTAGCTCTTTGAGAGATCAAATCTTTCTCAAGGAACTCAGCTTTCTTGGACACAAACACCTTTTGTTCATCCAAGGAGTAAAAGTAGTATCCCTTAGTACCTTTGGGATACCCCACAAATAGATATTTAGTACTCTTAGCGCTAAGCTTGTCTGATGCCAATGTTTTGATATATGCTGACGATCCCCATACCCTGAGGTAACTCAAGTTGGGTCTCTTATCATTCCATATCTCATATGGTGTTAGGTGAACAGATTTAGACGGTACCCTATTTAGATGGTATGCCACTGTGTTTAAGGCATATCCCCAAAACGATTTTGGAAGTTGAGTCTTACTCATCATAGACCTGACCATGTCTAACAAGGTTTTGTTTCTCCTATCGAAGACACCAATTTGGTGTGGTGTGTAAGGTGCAGTAAGCTGCGAGAGAATTCTATTTTCTGTCAGATAATCCTGAAACTCATGGCTCAGATATTCACCACCAAGATCTGATCGCAATGTCTTAATCATCTTGCCACGTTGTTTCTCTACTTCATTCCTATACTCTTTGAACTTTTCAAAGGCTTCGGATTTATGTCTCATTAGGTACACATACCCAAATCTTGATTTATCATCAGTAAAGGTAAAGAAATAGGAGTATCCTCCTCTAGCCTCTATAGACATTGGGCCACAAACATCAGAGTGAGTGAATTCTAATAACTCACTAGCCCTATGACTTTCAAGCCCTTTGGGCTTGTGACAAGTCATTTTCCCAGCTAGACAAGATTCACATTGTCCATAGGATTCCAAATCCATGGAATCTAGGTATCCATTTGCATGCATTCTAGACAATCTTGTTTCGTTTATGTGCCTTAGTCTACAGTGCCAAAGATAAGATTGATTATTCGTCCTAGGTCGTTTCACATTTACACTGAGCACTTCAGTTCCCATTTCCAAAACATATAAGCCATTTATTAAAGAAGAAGTACCAAAAACAATATCATTCAAAATGATAGAAAATGTACCATCCCTAATAGTAAAAGCAAAACCATCTTGTTCTAAACAAGAAATAGAAATAATGTTTCTAGAAATTCTAGGAACATAAAGACAATTATTCAAATGCAATAAAAGGCCCGTAGGAAAAATGAGGTCGGTATCTCCAACAGCATGAGCAGCAACTCTTGCTCCATTACCAACGTGGAGGTTCACCTCGTTCTTCTCCAATCTCCTGGGGCTCCTAAGCACCTGCAACGTATTGAATACCTGAGGTAGAAGCATCACCATGCTTCTTGTCTATCACACTCTTCAGGTAGTCTGGACAATTTCTCTTCCAATGGCCATTCTTGCCACAGTGGAAGCACACAACATCGCTTTTGTCCTTGGGTGCACTTTTACCCTTCTTTTTGCCTTTCTTCTTCTTGGGTTTTCCTTTGGGCTTAAGGGAGTCACCTTTAGCAGGCTCCTTGCCCTTACCCTTGGCCTTAATAGGCCCACCAATCAGAAGAGCTTGTGTCTTATCCTTTTTGATAGACACTTCAGCAGTTGTTAACATACTTAACAACTCAGGCAAGCTCACAAGCATCCCATGCATGTTGTAATTCATAATGAATTGACTGAAGGAAGGTGGAAGTGAGGTGAGAACTAAGTCACTACTTAGCTCGGCATCCATCACGAAGTCTAGATTTCCTAGCTTCTCAATGAGCCCGATCATCTTAAGAACATGATTTCTCACAGTCATGCTCTCAGACATCCTGCATG
>NW_026897594.1:0-35561 GCF_033153095.1 Gastrolobium bilobum
TAGTGAGTTATTATAACCGATTCACTCTGATGTTTGTGGCCCAATGTCTGCATAGGCTAGAAGAGGATACTCCTATTTCATTACCTTTACCGATGATAAATCAAGATTTGGGTCTGTGTACCTGATGAGACATAAATTCGAAGCCTATGAAAAGTTCAAAGAGTATAGGAATGAAGTAGAGAAACAACGTGGCAAGATGATTAAGACATTGCGATCAGATCGTGGTGGTGAATATCTGAGCCATGAGTTTCAGGATTATCTGAGAGAAAATTGAATTCTCTCGCAGCTTACTGCACCTTACACACCACACCAAAATGGTGTCTCCGAAAGGAGAAACAAGACCTTGTTAGACATGGTCAGGTCTATGATGAGTGAGACTCAACTTCCAAAATCATTTTGGGGATATGCCTTAGACACGGTGGCATACCTTCTAAATAGGATACCGTCTAAATCTGTTCAGGCCACACCATATGAGATATGAAATGGTAAGAGACCTAACCTGAGTTACCTCAGGGTATAGGGATCGCCAGCATATGTCAAAACGTTGGCATCAGACAAGCTTAGTGCTAAGAGTACTAAAAGTCTATTTGTGGGGTATCCCAAAGGTACTAAGGGATACTACTTTTACTCCTTGGATGAACACAAGGTGTTTGTGTCCAAGAATGCTGAGTTCCTTGAGAAAGATTTGATCTCTCAAAGAGCCAGTGGGAGTAAGGTTGATCTTGAAGAAGGTCAAGGACGACATGAACAGATTAAAGAACCTGAGTCTGCTCTGCAGGCGACGTTCTCCAATGGAGAAGTAAACACACAACTCCGTAGGTCTATTAGGGTCATCCATCCACCTGAGAGGTATGGGTTTGTGATAGAGAATCAACAAACCGTAGAGGATGATGAACCAAGTAACTATGAGAAGGCAGTCAAGGATGTTGGCTCTTCTAAATGGCTTGAAGCCATGGAATCTGAAATAGATTAGATGTATCAAAACAAGGTATGGACCTTGGTTCCAAAACTGCAAGGAATGGTTCCCATCGGTAATAAGTGGGTCTTTAAGAGAAAGACTGATGCAAATGGCAACGTTCAAACCTACAAAGCTAGGTTGGTTGTGAAAGGATATCGTCAAAGACAAGGAGTTGACTATGATGAGACTTTCTCACCAGTTGCCATGATCAAATCTATTAGGATCATGTTTGCCACAGCAGCATATCACGACTATGAGATTTGGAAAATGGATGTCAAGACCTCCTTCTTGAATGGATTCTTGAAGGAGGAAATGTACATGACATAACCTGAAGGTTTTGAAACTAAAGGCCAAGAGCATATAGTATGCAAACTGTAAAGGTCGATAGATGGGCTAAAGCAAGCATCATAGAGTTGAAATATTCATTTTGATGAAGTCGTTAGGAGCAACGGTTTCATCAAGAACGAGGATGAACCTTGTGTTTACAAGAAGGTTAGTGGGAGTAATGTCATTTTCCTGGTACTTTATGTAGACGACATATTATTAATAGGAAATGACATCCCCTCATTACAAACAACTAAAGACTGGCTTTCAGAAAGCTTCACCATGAAGAATTTGGGAGAAACGGCCTTTATACTTGGTATAAAGATCTATAGAGATAGATCCAAGAGGTTGCTGGGTTTATCTCAATCCACATATGTTGACAAGATGCTAAAGAGGTTTAGCATGGAAGGGTCGAAAAGGGGTTTTCTTCCCGTCAGTCATGGGGTACATCTTTCCAAGGCTATGTGTCCTAAGTCACAGCCTGAGAAGGATCGCATGAGTGGAATTCCATACGCTTTCGCTATTGTATCCATCATGTATGCCATGATATGTACGAGACCAGATGTCTCATATGCTTTGAGCATTACGAGAAGATACCATTCTGACCCTGGTGAGGGCCATTGGACAGCAGTCAAGACCATCCTTAAGTACTTAAGAAGAACTAAGGATGCGTCTCTGGTCTATGGTGGGGTGGATGAGCTTTCAGTGAAAGGATTCACTGATGCCAGCTTTCAGAGTGACAAAGATGACTGCAAGTCACAGTCAGGGTTCGTATTCACCTTAAATGGTGGGGTAGTGTCTTCGAAGAGTTTCAAGCAGGAGACTACAACAGATTCAACGACAGAAGCTGAATACATAGCTGCTTCAGAAGCGGCTAAGGAGGCGGTGTGGATCAAAAAGTTCATATCTGAACTAAGGGTGGTTCCAAGCGTGGTTGAGCCCATACAGTTGCTTTGCGACAACACTGGAGCCATTGCGCAGTCAAAGAAACCTAGGTCTCATCAAAGATCTAAGCACGTGCTCCACAGATATCACCTGATTAGAGAAATCATTGATATTGTAAAGATGGATTATGTTCCCACGGATGATAACCTAGCCGATTCTCTGACGAAGGCTGTTTCTCAGAGAAAACATATAGTCATTATGAGGCTTTAGGTATACGTCTTAGGTCTGATTGGCTCTAGGCCAAGTGGGAGCTTGTTAGTATATGGATGTCCTAGAGACAATCTTTTGATTAGATTAGGACATATGTGTACCTTTTATATTGTCACAAATAAATCATAAGCACTCTTTATCCTGTTTCGTATTTTGTCTTGATATCATTGTTAATATTTTATATGAGTAACTAGATAAAACCCTTGGAATAGAATATGTATCTCTTGAATATCTGTGATGAGATCATGAGAATTCAAGGATACCAGATGTTTATTCCTAATTTTATGTTCCTAGTCTAGAGACACTGAAAAATGGAGATTAGTAATCTCGGGTAAGACTAGCACTGCTTATCCACTTGTATACAGATACAAGGTAAAGACCTCATGAGCTACAGACATATAGAGATGTCTTAGCTAAAGTCGTGGGTGGATCTATAAGGGTATAGCTCGCACTGAACAGACCCGAAAAAGAGACTCTATGAGGAAATCTCACAGATAGTATCATTAAAGCAGTCTCTTATTGTTTGGGTGTGTCTTTCCTTAGACCAGAAGTTTTTTCCTAGACTGTGTTCTAGAAGGCATGTTTTGATTATATACCTCGTCTTCCTGAAACATGGAGATACATAGGTATACCTTTGGGCATGTCCTGAAAGAACACGAGCTAAGCTGAAGGAATTCGTCAAATCTCTGTGAGAGATTAGGTTATCTGTAAACCGGAGAGATCGAGATGACATTTACGGGACTCGGGAATCTATGCATAGTAAAAGAGATCATGAGATGATCTGCCTTTAGAGACAGTAAATTGAGGATTCCCTATTTCGAATTAAAGCTTACCCTAAACCGCAAGGGTTGATACATCTCCTCACCCTAGGTTTAATGGGAAGGTAACCGAGACGAAAGAAAATACATACGATAACCAAATTCATTTAATAGGATGATCATGTCATTAACCTAACTAGCTCTGGGGCAACAAAGCATTGCTAGTGCTCTGTGTTGTCATTAAATGGGTTGTGGTCTTGTTGGGCCCAAGCCCATTTATGTCAGTGGCTATGTTGGGCCTAATGGGTCACACACTAAAACATTATTGTCTTGACATTATAGCATTAAAGGTTTTGGGCCTAATAATAGTTTTTAGCCCAAGAAGAAGTTTGGAAGCCTACCTAAGAAGGAAGGAGGCGCATGGATGGTGATAATGGGCATGGATAGTCCAAGACATTATTAATTAGTTTAAATAGTTAAATTCATTATCTAGTATTTAATTTCATAATTTAAATTTTGAATTTAAATATTTGAATTTGAATTGACTATAGTAGTTTTGTTTCATAACAAAAGGAGAAGATAAGAGCTAGATTTGAATTTGAATTCAATTAGCATCTTATCATAATCATGTCCTTGATTTTAGGAGAGGATTTTATGGTTGAATGGGGCGCTGAAATAGGCAGCCATATGATGGTTGTTAGACCAATAAATTGACTTGGTTGTCAGCCTTATTTCGCTCCATGATTTGTGCGCTCCATGATCTGATTTTGGAGTGATTTTATGACTCAAAGTCAGCAGCATATAATCCTCCTTTAGTCTCCTTTTAGAGGTGAATTCGGCTAAGGGTTGAGTGTGAAAAACCTGCCACTTCTCCTACCATTCTATGCACCACTCTTATGATTTTTCTTTCTGAAAATTCACTCATCTAAACACCTTGAAACCTTGCATCCTTCCTCTCCTATTGGGACGCCTAGCTTTCTTCCTTTTGGTGTTCGATTGGTGGTTTTCAAGAACGGTTCTTGCATCTTGACAAAGGGTGGTGTGGATCAACATTAGAGGGTTTGAACCTTCAAGCCTAACATTGATCATCTTCGAGTTTTGAATTACAAACAAGGAAACATTCTGTCCTAAAGCATGTATCTTGAATTGGTATATGTAATTCCGCTTGAGAAAAATTTTGTTTTTCCCTCTCACATGCCTACTTAAGAACCCGCACCGTTAATTAAGAAAGTTAATTAATTAATTATGAGAAATTAGGAAATAATTCTATAATTGACCCTAATAATTATTATGAGGCTTAAATAATTACAGTAAGTTATTAAAAATGCTGAAATTCGCTTTTTGGACGAAAAGTGCAGATATCAGTTCTGCTACTCGGTATAAATGCGTACCGATGAAGTATCCCAGAAAAGTATGAAAAGTGTGTAAATGTCACTAGAATAATATACAGGACTTGTAAAACAAGTTTCAAGTTAAAATAATGAGAACTGGTGCCAGAACTGATACTGGCTATGGAAAAGCGCATACCGGAAAGGTGCTGCAAAAAATAAAATAAAAATATGATAAATCTTAGAAAAATGAGTAGGTTCAGAATCCTAAGTTTGGGATTAAAATGTTAAGCGTAGCAATTAATGCTGATACTGTGTGTTTAAGTTCAATCCACCTATAAATAAGTATGGCACATTAACCAAGACTGAATATCTGTTGGTGCTCTACGTAGCCTTCTACCACTATTTTCTACGTAGCCTTGCGCCTCTAAAGTCTGTGTTGGTGCTCTCCAAGCCTTCTACCACTATTTTCTCCCAAAAACTCCTCTAAGATTTCGTGTCATCGGTTTAGCCATTGTTGGTTCCACCATGTCCCATGGGGGTATGGTTATATGCATGATGTTGTTTTCATGATATATTGATTTGATGAAATGTTGTTGAGCTGTTATATGTGAGTGCCTTTATGATATGCATGTGGTGTTTCACCTATACGGTAAGCCTGAGTATGTGGTACATACAAGAGGGTGAGGCTGTGGGTGAGGTGCAAGCGGTGTTCCTTGTACTTATTATGGGGTTGTAGACATATATGGCCAGTAGAATAGTGATAACACACATGGCATGAATATCTGTTGCACTGCATAGTTTTGGAACTTATACTGTTAAATGCTTTTGAACTTATATTGCTCGTGTAAGTGAGCTTGGGGTGGAAGATCCTTGAGGACCCCTTGTCTTACTGAGATTTCTTTTTAGAGATCTCACCCCACGTTTGGGGCACATATTTCAGGTTCAGGTAATGCGAGGGTTGAGACCTCTGGCGGCAGGAGGCCGGAGCTTAGCTGATTATATGCTGTTATACTGCTTATGTTGGATGCTGGATATTGACTGTTGCCTTGTATGCTTTTAGTTTCATGATGTTATTGTTGAGACTGTTGTGGGGCTTGTGCCTTATTTGGTGAGCATGGGGATTGTCCATGCCACTTTGACTTGACTTTATGCTTAGTTGTTTCTAGTTGTAATTAATAATGTATCAGGATATTGTCCGGACTACATGTTGTAGATACGTGACTTAGATACTCACATCTATGTTATGAAGTATTTCAGTTAGCTGTCTTTTGCAATTTACATACAGGCGATGTTTTATGAAATGAATTAAGTAATTCAACTTGGTTAATGATAATGACGTCATAATTGAAAAGAAAAAGATATTCCGTATTTTTAAATTAAGCGTGGCTTAATGCGATGATATGATAACAAACAGGATATATACGGGGTGTTACATTTTATGGTATCAAAACACTTTCTTTGGAAAAGCCTGTATGTATTGCAATGACTAGGATTCTTGGTTGTGTCTTGTCTTGTGTGTTTGCTTCGTTGAGTGTTATTATGATAATGCATATGTGATCAAATTGCGTGAGCCTGATCAACTCATAATTTGTGTAACTTGTGCAGAGTCATGGTAATACCCAAGAGAACTCGCGAGACTGCTGAGGATCAACCCGACCCGATCCTGACTGCATTAGCTGAGATGCAGGAGTCCGCTAGATTGGCTAACGTGGCAATGATGGACGCCGCTCGTGAGGCGAACCAGAAGGCCACTGAGGATGCTCTTGAGGCGAACCGGCTGGCGAACATGACCATGATGAGGGTCATGTTGGAGGAGATGAGGGCTGGTCTTACTGTTGGTCAGTTCCCTCCGCCACCACCTCCACCGCCACCGCCGCCGCCACCTAGTCAGTAGGACGAGAGCCAGAGCCATGTTGAGGGCACTGGTCAACTCACTGGGGTAATGGAACCCTACATGGAGCCTGCTAAAGATAGATATGTGATTGATCCCCGGCTGAATGCTTTTCGCAAGCATAAGCCATCTTCCTTTGATGGGTCTTATGATCCTTTTGTTGCGGCGAGATGGCTTCAGGCGTTGGACAAGATCTTCTGGGTCATGAAGTGTACCGACCCGCAGAAGCTGATGTTCGCGACCTACATGCTGGAGGGCGACGCATATGAGTGGTGGATGAATACCTCTCACGCTTATGAGATGCAGGGTCATGTTATGACATGGCCATTCTTTGAGGACTGCTTTTTGGGCAGATACTTCCCTTTTGATGCGCAGGAGAGGAAACAGGGGGAGTTTGATAGATTGGTGCAGGGCTTGATGTCTGTTGACGAGTACCTGGCAAAGTTTAATGAGCTGGTTAAGTTCGCTCACTTTCGGATGGAGAGGCCTACTCCGATCTTCTTGGTAGCTAAGTTTCGCAGGGGACTTAATGAGGATGTTGTTGGTTACCTCGCTGGTTCTGCTGCGAGAGACTTCGGGACACTGGTGCAGCAGTGTCGGGACATCGAGGACTTTTGCAACTCGAGTAAGGCCAAGAGGGCCAAGATTGCTGAGACAAAGGGAACTAATAGTTCCACTTCCTGGGGGGACAGGAAGTTTGGGAGCAAAGGCAAGGGAAATCAGATGGCGGCTCGGCAAGCGCCAAATCAGTTTAAGAGGACTTCTGCTCAGGGGAGTGCAGCGAGACCTCCCGCTCCTAGATGCTCGGGGTGTGGAAAGACTCACTTTTGGTCGTGCTCGTTAGGACAGTTGATATGTTTTCATTGTGGCAAGGAGGGCCATTACTCCAGAGATTGTCCATCGTCGACAGCGAGAGCTGCAGCAGTTCGAGCAGTTCCATTGCAGGTGGTTCCCCTTCCACCACCAGCGGCACCTGTTGTGCCACCTGCCACGGGGCGAGTTTACACTTTGGATCGGCAGCAGTCGAACCTAGCTCTGAACCTTGTTAGAGGTATTGTTTCCATTGGTGGATCTTCTGTTGATGTATTGTTTGACTCCAGGGCTACGCATTCCTTTATTGCTACCCCAATTGCTGTGGGGCTTGAGTTGCCCATGTCTGTGCTTTCTCCACCGTTGCGGGTGACCACCGCCACCGAAGAAATTTGTGATTCTACCACTGTTCATCGCGATGTAGCATTTCAGTGGGATGGCCATGAGTTCTCGGTAGATCTGATAGGGTTACCGATGGCCAATTTGGAGATTATTCTGGGCATGGATTGGTTGTCCAGAAATTGTGCATTGATTGATTGTTGTGCCAAGCGAGTAGTGATGTCTCTGGGTGATGCCACACTCAGTTCCTCGCCTTTTTAATTTATTACTGCAGGCTAGGAGAGCCTTGAGAGCAGGGGCATTTGGATATGTCATGTTGGAGGTTTGGTGAGTGGGTCACAGAAGGATATCACTGGCATTCCTGTGGTGAGGGAATTCCTCGAGGTGTTTCCTGAGGATATTCCCGAGTTTTCGCTGCAGAGGGAGATAGAGTTCTCCATTGACTTATTGCCTGGTGTGGGGCCCGTTTTATTGGCTCCATACCAGATGTCGCCACCAGAGTTGGCAGAGCTGAAGAAACACATTGAGGACCTTTCAGGGAAAGGCTTCATTCGAGCGAGTGTGTCTCCCTGGGGAGCACCGGTCATCTTCGTGAAGAAGAAAGATGGGACTATGCGATTATGCACCGATTACAGGCAGCTGAACAAGGTGACAATCAAGAACAAGTATCCCCTTCCGCGTATTGATGATATGTTAGATCAACTGAAGGGTGCTTGTGTGTATTCAAAGATAGATCTCCGGTCCGGATACCATCAGATTCGGGTGAAGCCGGAGGATGTCCCGAAGACCGCGTTTCGTTCGAGATACGATCACTATGAGTACTTGGTGATTCCTTTTGGACTCACAAATGCACCCGCAGTGTTCATGGATTACATGAACAGGATTTTCAGCCGTACCAGGACCAGTTTGTGATCGTCTTCATTGACGACATATTGATTTACTCCAAGGCGGAGGAAGAGTATGTTGAGCACTTGAAGATTGTGTTGCAAGTGTTGAAGGAGAAAAGGCTTTATGTAAGCCTTCCAAATGTGAGTTTTGGCTCAAGTCTGTGAAGTTTCTTGGGCATGTCATTTCTGCAGAAGGAGTTGCAGTGGATCCGAACAAGATTGGGGTCGTTCTTGATTGGGAGAGGCCCAAGACGGTAACTGAAGTGAGGAGTTTTCTGGGAGGGATTCTCCATGTTGGTTCTACCAATGACTCGCCTTATCCGGAAAGAGACTCCATTTGTGTGGACTCACGAGTGTGAGGAATTTTTTCAGGAGTTAAAGGAGAGACTGACTACCGCACCTGTGTTGGTCCTTCCTGATCCTGCTGAGGAAGTCGAGCTTTACACCGATGCCTCCGGGAAGGGGCTCGGATGTGTGTTGATGCAGTTAGGCAAAGTGATTGTCTATGCTTCGAGGCAGTTGAAGCCTAATGAGGAGAACTACCCGACTCATGATTTGGAGTTGGCAGCTATTGTGTTTGCTTTCAAGATTTGGAGGCATCATCTTTATGGCATGAAGTTTGCTGTGTTCAGTGATCACAAGAGCTTAAAGTATTTGTTTGATCAGAAAGAGCTGAACATGAGAAAAAGAAGATGGATGGAGTATCTGAAGGACTACGACTTTGAGTTTAAGTACCATCCTGGCAAGGCCAATGTGGTAGCTGATGCTTTGAGTTGGAAATCTGTGAGTCTATCCAGTTTGACCATGGGTGACTGTGACATCATTGAGCAGTTTCGAGATCTGACAGTGACTTCCTTGTTTGGGGATGCACTTCTCAAAATGGAAACCGTGCAAGTTGAGAATGAGCTAATGGAAAAGATCAAAGAGCCGCAAGTGCAGAGAGAGTGCCTAGATTATGTGAAGAACCAGGACGGTGTGTCTTGGAATGAGGATGAACTGTTGACCTTTCAGAAGAGGATTGTGGTTCCTCGAGGTTCGTTGACTGTTGAGGTGATGACAGAGGCTCATAAGGGCCAGTTTACTGTCCATCCTGGTGCTACAAAGATGTATCAGGACTTGAAAAGGAACTATTGGTGGCCGGGCATGAAGAAGTACATTGTTATTTTTGTGTCCAAGTGCTTAGTTTGCCAGAAGGTGAAGATAGAACACCAGAAGCCGTCTGGTAAGCTTCAACCTCTTGAGATTCTGGAATGGAAATGGGATAGCATTTCCATGAACTTCGTGGTGGGATTGCCGAAGACTCAGGCTGGTTATGACTCTATCTGGGTCATTGTGGACAGATTGACCAAGTCTGCCCACTTTCTTCCGGTGAAGGCGAGCTTCACTACTGAGCAGTTGGCCAGACTTTATGTTCGCGAGATTGTGAGATTTCACGGGGTGCCCGAGAGTATCATTAGTGATAGGGACCCGAAGTTCACATCTCGGTTCTGGGAGGCGCTGCAGGAGGCTTTTGGTACGCAGTTGAGACTGAGTACAGCCTATCACCCTCAGACTGACGGACAGACTGAGCGGACGTTCCAGACATTAGAGGACATGTTGAAGGCTTGCACTTTGGAGCAGGGTTCAGCATGGGATAGGTACCTGCCATTGGTTGAATTTTCGTACAACAA
Source organism: Gastrolobium bilobum (assembly GCF_033153095.1). Taxonomy (NCBI): domain Eukaryota; kingdom Viridiplantae; phylum Streptophyta; class Magnoliopsida; order Fabales; family Fabaceae; genus Gastrolobium; species Gastrolobium bilobum. Next base: position 10,124 of record NW_026897594.1, read on the forward strand.
CAGTTTCCATACTAGCTTGGGCATGGCACCCTACGAGGCGTTGTATGGTAGGAGGTGTCAGACTCTTACCTGTTGGTCTGAGGTTGGAGACAAGGAGCTGTTTGGGTTGGACTTTGTCCAAGATACTACCCTGCAGATCCAGTTGATCAGGAAAAAGCTGAAGCAGGCGCAGAATCATCAGAAGAGTTACTACGATGTGCGGCATCGTCCACTAGAGTTCAGTGAGGGTGAGCACATGTTTGTGAGACTTTCACTTGTCACTGGTGTTGGTCGGGCACTTGGAGTAAGGAAGTTGAGCCCGCGATTTATTGGGCCCTACCAGATCCTTGGTAGAGTAGGACCTGTTGCCTACCGGCTTGCATTGCCTCTGAACTTGGCCAACATCCACGACGTGTTTCACGTGCCTCAGCTTCGCAAGTATGTAGCGGATCCTTTGCACGTGTTGCAACCGAATGATGTAGAGGTTCGGGAGAACCTAAAGACTCTCATCGGACCACTCAAGGTTCTCGATCGTGGCGAGAAGCAGCTGAGGAGCAAGATCATTCTGATGGTCAAAGTGCAGTGGACCGGAAGAACTCCTGAGGAGTGCACTTAGGAGCGAGAGGACGAGCTTCTCCGGCAGTATCCCGACTTCCGAGACAGGTATGTTTCTGATTTTGAGGACAAAATCCTTAAAAAGATGGGTGAATGTAAGAACTCGCACCGTTAATTAAGAAAGTTAATTAATTAATTATGAGATATTAGAAAATAATTCCAAAATTGACCCTAATAATTATTATGAGGCTTAGATAATTATAGTAATTGATTAAAAATGATGAAAATTACTTTTCGGACGAAAAGTGCAGATACCGATTCTGCTACTCGCTATAAATGCGTACCGATGAAGTATCCCGAAAAATTATGAAAAGTGTGTAAATGTCACTAGAATAATATATAGGACTTGTAAAACAAGTTTCAAGTTAAAATAATGAGAATTGGTGCCAGAACTGATACTGGCTATGGAAAAGCGCGTACCGGAAAGGTGCTACGAAAAATAAAATAAAAATATGATAAATCTTAGAAAAATGAGTAGGTTCAGCGCGTACCGGAAAGGTGCTACGAAAAATAAAATAAAAATATGATAAATCTTAGAAAAATGAGTAGGTTCAGAATCCTAAGTTTGGGATTAAAATGCTAAGCGTAGAAATTAATGCTTATACTGTGCGTTTAAGTTTAATCCGCCTATAAATAGGCATGGCACATTAACCTAGACTGATCCTATCAGTTTTCTACGTAGCATTGCGCCTCCAAAGCCTGTGTTGGTGCTCTCCAAGCCTTCTACCACCATTTTCTCCCAAAAACTCCTCAAAGTGATCAACTTTCTACTAGTTCTCTTCATCTAAACACCTTGATTGAGTGTAGGAGAGGCTTGAGGGGGAGTGTGACCCTTGGTTGCTGTGTGGGTTGCTGTTTGTGAGAGTTGGAGGGCTGTCACCTTGGTTGGGTGTTATGGTAGCTTTGTTCTAGCATTTTGAGCTCCATAGAGTGACTTTGAGTGTGAAAGAGACCACCTTTGATCACCATTTTTGTGGTTGAAGGAAGTCAGAACTGAGGAACTATATTGTGAGCTCCGAGAGCCTTCTTTTCTGAGTTGTGAAGCCTTGGGTATGTTCTTGAACCTTTATCTTGAGTTTTATGCTTAAAGGTGGTGCCTTGTCATGTTTATTGGGTTAAACAAGTAACTAATCAGGGTATGAACCTATATGTGCCTAAAAATGGAGTCTTGAACGTTTTGAATTGGTAAAAGTTGAACCTTTGGAGTGGTATTTCGCAAAATGCAAAATCTGAGTTCTGCCGCTAAATATCCGGATATTTGGTTGTAAATACCCAGATATTGATATCCGGATATGGATATCCGGATATTGATATCCGGATATGGGGTTCTGAATATCCGGATATTGTCAGAGAGATATCCGGATATGCCCCCGACAAATATCTGGATATTCTGGGTTTTCATGAACAGTGAAGGTACTGTTCATACAGAATGCTATTTTGGGTTTGTGGACCCATGATTTGCTACTGTGGACTTCTGTAATGATTATGTAAGTCAGAATCTAAGTGATTAAGGGCTTGTGGCTTTGTGAGAAGCCTAAAGACGTAAAACGTAAAAGAAAGGCGTTGTCTTTGTGTCTTAGGATTGTTAAGCGTGAATATTGATATATTGTTGGTCCAAAACAGATTGTGATTCTGCTGTGTTTGGGCTTTGAGATTGGTTGGACTCTTGGCTTGGATTGTTAGCTTACAAGGTAAGCTTTCGTGTCCTCGGTTTAGCCATTGTTGGTTCCACATGTCCCATGGGGGTATGGTTATATGCATGATGTTGTTTTCATGATATATTGATTTGTTGAAATGCTGTTGAGCTGTTATATGTGAGTGCCTTTATGATATGCATGTGGTGTTTCACCTATACAGTAAGCCTGAGTATGTGGTAGATACAAGAGGGTGAGGCTGTGGGTGAGGTGCAAGCGGTGTTCCTTGTACTTATTGTGGGGTTGTAGACGTTCGTCCTACATTTCTCTCGCTAGTAGAATAGTGATAACACACATGGCATGAATTTCTGTTGCACTGCATAGTTTTGGAACTTATACTCTTAAATGCTTTTGAACTTATATTGCTCGTGTAAGTGAGCTTGGGGTGGAAGATCCTTGAGGACCCCTTGTCTTACTGAGATTTCTTTTTAGAGATCTCACCCCATGTTTGGGGCACATATTTCAGGTTCAGGTAATGCGGGGGTTGAGACCTCTGGCGGCAGGAGGCCGGAGCTTAGCTGATTATATGTTGTTATGCTGCTTATGTTGGATGCTGGATATTGACTATTGCCTTGTATGCTTTTAGTTTCATGATGTTATTGTTGAGACTGTTGTGGGGCTTGTGCCTTATTTGGTGAGCATGAGGATTGTCCATGCCACTTTGACTTGACTTTATGCTTAGTTATTTCTAGTTGTAATTAATAATGTATCAGGATATTGTCCGGACTACATGTTGTAGATCCGTGACTTAGATACTCACATCTATGTTATGAAGTATTTCAGTTAGCTGTCTTTTGCAATTTACATACAGGCGATGTTTTATGAAATCAATTAAGTAATTCAACTTGGTTAATGATAATGACGTCATAATTGAAAAGAAAAAGATATTCCGCATTTTTAAATTAAGCGTGGCTTAATACGATGATATGATAACAAACCGGATATATACGGGGTGTTACACGTACGACCTTCAAGGCTCTTTCTTTCATTAAGAAGGATAATGACCAGGTAGTTTTGGCTCTGGCCAAGGTGAAAAGGGACTTGGCCACCCTTCAGAAGGAGCATGATAATCTTCATTACTTACATGCTTCTAATTGTCAATCACTGAAGGATTTTAAAATTATTCATGATGGTGTGTTGTCAAAGTTGAAGGAAGCCGAAGCTGATGCCCAGTTTTAATAGGGTGAACTCGAAAATTCAGTGGTGGGTTCCTTCAACAATACCTTGAACCAATTTAAGGTTCTGAACTCGGATTTGCAACTTAATACTACCGGTTTGCATCCCAAGGCCTACGTCAGCAATGGTCAGATCGTTCTTCCTCCTCCGGAATCCCCTGCTGGTGATTCGGTGACTCAAATTGAGGATGACCGAGTTGAAAGAGGCGAGGAGGTCACCAATCAGGCTGCTGCCAAGGGTGGTGACATTCAAATGGAACAGGAAACTCCTGCTGAATGAAAGGCAGGGATGCCGGTTGAATTTGTAACTTTTCTTTTTCTGAGACTTTTAAGCCCCTTTTTATTTTGTCATGAATATTGCCGGGTTAATATCCCGGTTTCTTTTCTTAATCTTTGACAATTCTTCATTTATTTGATGCCTTTGGATAATTTGTTTTCATCCTTGCTCTTTGCATTTCATGCCCCTTTGATAACTTAGACGCATTTCTCTAAGTATTTGAGGTTTATCATCTTGCGGAGTTGTCTGAAGCATTAGTATTTGGCAATACTTCTAAGTACTTTAGCATTTTCTTGCTTTTGATAAGCGAATTTTGCATATCTTGGTTTATAACTTAGCAAATTTTCTAAGTATTTCAAACCCTGTCCGAGTTTTCTCCATCCGAGATGGATTATTTTGCAACTCGGGTATAAGTTTATTCTTATAAATCGGATATATATTTCACGAGTTCTAATTTATTGACCTGGTCGAGGTCAGAGCATCTCATACGGATTCTATTTTTTGTCATTCTCCATGATGCATGTTTATTTTGACTTAACGTTTCGTTAAATCAGCATTGATGAAGGTGATCGTTGTCGCCTTTCATCGCAACCCGATTCCTTCCAAGGTAAAGGCAGTATTGTCACATGTCCTATTGGGTTTTGTAATCCAAGCGAGCAGCATTTCGACTTGATCAGAGTCAGCATGAAAAATTGCATTTGCACCTCAAAATTTGTATTGATGCATCACAACTGAATAAGGATAAGTTTTAAAAAGAAAAACTCCTCATTTATTGGTATCAAATTTGTCGATTACATGAATTTTCCGTTATATCCGGCTTTAGCCAATCCCTAAAAAAGGAAAATAATTCTCATAGAAATTGAAAAATACTTCAAATATTCAAACTGTGGATCCCGGATTTAACTATAATACATTTTCAGTTTATCCGCGTTCCAAGTTCTCTTGATTACTTTGCCTTCCGTAGTTTCCAAGACATATGCTTCCTTTCCAAGCTAGTTTTCAATCTTTAGCATTCTTGTTTCCAATATCTGTCCTTCTGAGTATCAGGTCATTTTTCTCAAATGCCCTTGGTCTCACCTTTCTGTTGTATCTTGCTGCTATCAGTCGCTTGGTTGTCATATCCTGGCAGTGTGCCGTGACTATGGCTTCATCAACGAGATCTAACTCGGCTGCCAGTAGCTTGCTATTCTCTTCTTCCTTTTGTTTGATAGCGTTCATCCTTCTCCAAGAGGGTTCCCCTATTTCTACTAGGATCATAGCTTCACATCCATAGGTTAGCCTAAATGGGGTTTCCCCTGTTGCTGTTTGGGTACTTGTTCTGTATCCCCAAAGAACAAAGTATAATTGATGAACCCAACCATTGTTGGCATCTTCCATTTGTTTCCTGAGCCCATCAATAATTACCTTGTTCGCAGCTTTGGCTTGCCCATTTGATTAAGGATTCTCCACAGATGCAAAATGGTGTTTGACTTTTAACTCGTTCATCAACTCTTGGAACTTTTTATCAGTAAATTGGGTTCCATTATTCGTTACCACCTCCGCTGGTATTCCAAATCTGGAAACTATATTCCTTTCAAAAAATCTTTGCACACGAGCCGAGGTTATTGTGGTGACGGGTTCTGCTTCTATCCATTTGGTGAAATAATTGAAGGCCACAATTAGCCACTCCAGTTGTTCCTCAGTCGCCTTGAAAGGTCCCAGCAGGTCCATCCCCCATTTGAAAAAAAGGCCATGGAGCCGAGATATACTTTAACTCTTCTGGGGGTGAAAGAATTAACTTAGCATGTTTTTGGCAGCTGTCGCATTTTCTAACATGTTCCTTGGAGTCAGCTTCCATCGTTGGCCAATAATTCCCAGCTCGAAGGGCCTTTTCTAGCCAACGCCTTAGCCCCCATGTGTTGGTCATTGATTCCTTCATGTATCTCGGCTAGAACATATTCTGCTCCTTCCGAGTTCAAGCATTTTAGTATGGGGATATGAAACCCCTTTCTATATAATTGATCCTCAACGACTACATATTGCGATGCATCTCGGATCAGCTTCCTTGACTCCAGTGGGTCTTCTGGAAATGTCCCTCTTTTGAGATATGCCACTATTGGCTGTCTCCAATCATCCGCTGAAGTGATAATCATGACGCAACTTGGTTCAACTATACTTTGTTGGACCACGGTCCTGTGGTTTCCCGGGTTCTTGGTACTTGCCAATTTGGACAAGATGTCAGCTCTGTTATTTTCCCATCGAGGGATATGAGTGACTATTACCTGCTCGAACCCGTCCATAACTTCTTTGACCTTATTAAGATATTTCATTAGCAGAGGTCCTTTAGCCTAATACTTCCCTTCAATTTGAGAAGTTACCAGTTGGGAATCACTGAAGATTTGAACCTTCTTTGCCCCATGCTCTGTAGCCTGTATCAATCCGGCTATTTAGGCTTCGTATTCTGCCTGGTTGTTTGAAGTTGGGAAGCCAAGGTTCAAGGAGTTCTCTATTGACACCCATTCTGGACTTTCAAGTATGATTCCGGCTCCACTTTCTTTTTTGTTGGAGGATCCATCTACGTGGACCTTCCAAACATCTTCTGCTTCTTGAATTCCTGTGTTAACTGGGGTGAGCTCCAGTATTAAGTCGGCCAAAGCTTGTGACTTAATGGCTTGCCGACTTTCATATATTATGTCGTACTCAGAGATCTCTATTGCCCAGTTGGTCATTCTCCCAGCCAGATCCGGCTTGTGTAAGACATGTTGTATGGGTTGATTAGTTCTGACCACTATCCGATGTCCCTGAAAATATGGTCGCAATCTCCTTGCTGTAACGAGCAAGGAAAAATCCATTTTTTTCAGCTTCTGATATCTCAATTTGAGACCTTGCAAGGCCCTACTAACAAAGTAAATTGGCTCCTGGCCTTTACATGTTTCTTTGACCAGAACAACACTTATGACTTCTTCTCCAATAGCCAAATATAGGATCAGGATATCCGCTAGTTCTGGTTTAGACAATACTGGTGGGGAAGCAAAACACTTCTTAATTTTATCGAACGCGGATTGACATTCCGGGTTCTAGCTTTGCACAACTTCTTTTCTCAATAATTTGAAGAATGGGAGGGCATTCTCAGCCGACTTGGGTAGTTAAAGCAGCCAGTCTACTAGTCAGTTGTTGAACCTCTTTCTTGCTCTGATGAGCTTTCATATCAAGTACTGCTCTGCATTTGTCGAGATTTGCTTCAATTTCTCTATGGGTTAACATAAACCCAAGAATTTTCCTGTCGGGACTCTGAATGCACATTTTATCGGGTTCAGACGAATACGGTATTCCTTGAACTTCTGAAATGTCTGCTCCAGATCTCAGACATAATTTGTCATATCAAACGACTTAACAATCATGTGGATTAGCCTATTGGTGGGGGTGTATGAGTTAGGTGTATGTAGTGTAAGGGTGTGTGTTCAATTCCTATGTAATGCAAAAAAAAAAACAATCATGTCATCTATGTATACTTCAATGTTTTTGCCGAGTTGATCCTCGAACACTTTATTCATCATTCTCTGGTATGTAGCCCCAGAGTTTTTGAGCCCAAATGGCATCACATTGTAGAGTAGTTCGCTCTTTCAGCAATAAAGGCAATTTTTTCTTGATCTTCCGGGTACATTGGGATTTTGTTATAACAAAAATAAGCATCCATGAAGGATAACAACTGGAATGCAGCTGGGTTGTCTACTAGCTGGTCAATGTTGGGCATAGGGTAGGAGTCCTTTGGGCATACTTTATTTAGGTCTGTACAATCTGTGCAAACCCTCCATTTTTTGTTAGGTTTTTTCACCGTAACGACTTTGGCAAGCCAAGTCGTATATTGTACGTCACGTATAAACCCGACATCTAGTAACTCCTTAACATGTTCTTGTAAGACCTACTTCCTTTCTGGTCCCAGTTTCCTTTTCTTTTGCGCCACTGGCGTTGACCCGGGATAGATTGCCAACTTATGGCAGCAAAATGTTGGATCAATGCCTGGAATCTCGGATGACTTCCATGCGAAGACATCCGTGTTGCTTTTAAGAAATAGAATCAATTTCTCTTTGACACTGGATTAATAGTTTTACCAATTCTAGTAAATTGACCTGGTTTTTTCCCCAGCACAAGGTCTTCTAATTCCCCATCTGGTTCTGGTCTAGGGATCACTTCTTCCCTCATATCCAATTCAACCACATTGACTGGTTTGCTTGAATGATGGGGGGGTTACCTTTTTATCGGCTTTGTCTCCTGACGATTTTGAAGTAACACTCTCTTGATTCCTTTTAATCTTCATGAATGGTAATGACTTCATTCTTGTTGCTTACCATCTTTATCTTCTGATGTTTTGTGGATACCATCATGTCCCATTTATGTAGGGTTGGTCTCCCAAGTATAACGTTATATGGAGATGGAAAGTCGGCCACAATGAACCTTACATATTCTAACTTGAATGCTTCTTTTGTTCTGGGGTTAACCTGAGGTGAATATAGCCTTTGGGAGGTGTGTTTTCTCCGTTAAAAGCTATCAGGGTTGTCTTACAAGGCCTGAGGTCCCAGAGGATGATGTCGACATTGCTGCCTGCATCTATAAAGATCTTTTTAATCCGGTAATTGACCAAGGTACCAGTGATAACCAGACCATCAACGTGCCTTGGCAGGTCCCCTTGCATATCCTCCCTTGTGAAATAGAGTAAAGGGGGATCTGGCTTACTGGGATCCTCCTTAAATTTTGGGCGATCCCTGATTGAAAGTAATTCTTTCAGATACTATCGTCTAGCACTTACTGTGCCTCCCCCTCCTCCAAGGGTCCACTGATCACATTGCAGTCGAACTCAGCTTCTGGGAATTCGTCGTTGTTGGAATCATCTCTTTGGTTTCTATCTTCTTTCTTTTTTCTTTTCAGGCACTGACTCTCTCTTCTCTTCTGATTTCCGAGCTTTCTCTTATTACTTTTGGACCCCTGAGTCTTGATTATGTATTGACGTAATTTTCCTTTTCTGAAAAAATTTTCCACAGCATCCCTGAGATCCCAACACTGATCAGTGGTATGCCCGGTCCATCATGGAAGTCACAATATTTTGATTTATCCAAGCCTCCTATATAAAATATGGGTCGGGGTCTATCTGCCTTTTTCATCTCCATCATTGCCACTTCTCTCCAAATTTGAGAGCGTGGGCATTCAATGGTGTGTATTTTTCATACCTTCCAACCCGATCTCTATCATCTGGGATTCTCCCTCGAGAGTCTTTCGTTTTATTGTCGGTTCACTCTTTTTCTCTTGGGGTCGAGCTCCTCCTTCTCGGACTCGTTCTTTTACCCTCTTCAGCTTGCGCATTTGTTATCTCCATTCATTGGAGTTCCAAGTACTTCTTCGAACGGGTCCTGAATTCCTCTAAAGTTCTCACATGGTCTTTATAAACTGATTTGGCCAACCTAGATGACCTCTTCAACCTCGCTACAATAAGGTGGACATGGGCATTCTCTTGCAAACCTGGAACTTGCAAGGCTGCATCTTTAAATCGGTTCAAATACCTCTGGAGTGTTTCTCCGGGTTGCTGTCATATCTTCCCAAGCGCAAACTCGGACTTTGAGTGTTTTTTTCTTGTTGCAAAATTCAGCAGGAATTTTTCTCTGATTTCTTCGAAGGACCTAATGGAGTTAGCAGGCAGGGTGGAGAACCATGCATGCGCAGCCCCAGTTAAAGTTATGGCTAATATCTGGGATACGAGTTCATCAATTCCTCGGATATACATATCTGTGTCGAACGCATCTATATGGACATGTGGGTCTTGACTCCCATCATATTTCGGCAAGTGTGCCGAATCAAAGTCCTCCGGGAATGGAGCATTTAGTATTTCACCAGTAAAGGGGTTGTTATTGTATTGAGCCCTACTGTACTTCCTCCTGTAAGCGCCGGGTTCCATGCGTCCTCTGACAGGTTGGGCATCTTGGTTAAGATGTGTCTCATCCCTGTTTCTCTGCATATTCGCTCCCGCTGAAGCATTCTGGACCAGAGGTGGCATGTTTACATTCTGGTTGTTCATTCCCTAACCTCCCTTGCTTTCAGCCTCTAGAATCCGAATTTGATTATCCGGGTTAAGATCCCCATTGCAGCTATTAGCATCTCGGACTTGGGTCTTTTCTGACCCTGGTCCTCTCAACCCCAACAATCGCTGCTCCAAATCTTGCATCTTCCTCTCGTTCTCCTCCTGAAATTTGCTTACCGTTGGAGGTTGTTGCGATTTTCCATATCCTCCCTCCACTGCAAAATTACAACATACGTGTTTTGTACAAGGAAAGAATCAGGGTCTACAGCCTGTGCAACGCGGGCAGCAATGTCCGCAGGGTTTTGAAGATGAGGGTTATTCGGAGTTGGATCTGCAACTCTGTTGCGGGGGGCTGGCGTAGAGACTATGTCTGATACATCCTCACTGACATGGACCACATCATAGTCCATGTCATTTTTCGGTTGGTGATGAGGTTGATTCACCTCTTCCAGAACAGGATCCAGCTGCTGATTTGTAGGCTGTAGCTGCTGGCTATTGCTCCTCGTACGGACTGCCATCTCTAAACAGACTCGTGGGAATATCAAATTTGCAGATTCCCCACAGACGGTGCTAGTGTTCTGTCTTGGAGACAGAGATGTCTAGCCCAATGGACTAGTACGTTAATCTTTGATCTATTTCCCTCTCCAAGGTATTTGTGGAGGAGATACCCTTGAGTCAAGCAGATCACTGTGCACAATGAGACAATAACGGCTTTGCCAATAGAGATGTGTGTGCACAGTGACAGCATAACAGTAAGAGAGAGTGTAACGTACCTTTAGGTTTTATCTCTTATTTATAGGATTTACCTGTGGGTAGTAGAATATGGACCTTTAGTGCCTCTGATGAGGGCCCAAGCCCATCTGCCATGCCATCATATTAGGATTAGTATCCTTGATGGATATCTTTCCATAGTTATGCTTGATTTAAATCTTAGACTGCCCTTTGCTGGGCTTGTCAATCAATGGGCCCCTTATATGGCCCATAACACTTACAAAATAGGGTTCTCTCACAAAGGAGGATATCCCTATGTAAGGGGATAAGAATCTTACTCTATATGCTCTCTTTCTCTCTTCTTCATTAACAATGTGGAATTTCTTCTTCTGAAGCTTTCTTATTTGGAAATCTCTATTCCCACGTTTCTCTTCTCGCTTTGGAGTGGCTAAAAGTAGCTCTTTTAAACATGAGATTAGGGAAACCTTACATATTGGACTTAATTCATCATGGGTCACAAACCCAACAAAGCTCCCCCTTTGTGCTCAAGAATAAGAAATTAGGTTTTGATTTATGAAGAAAAAAAATAATCGTGAAATTTCACATTCAATAATGAAAAAGGACAAAAACTACTAATCCCAATTCATATAATCATGTCCAACAATTAATAATTTGATCCTAAATTATATAATCAAGGTTTTGATACCTAACATAAGAAATCACTAAAATATGATTATATGAAATTAGAACACTACATGTTTTCGCATACTTGTTGAAGACACAGATTTTGGTATCTCAAAGGTTGTTGTGCTTGCTCTGATTCCTGCAAAGTATAAAGGACCAAAATCCTATCAATGCAGCAAGTTGTGGAGCCACTCTTTCACAACATATTGTGAATGCAGATCGAGCCTAGAAAAATTTATTAATCGGAGTCCCCTTCCCATCACGAGCCTATGAGTTAGGCCTACATTGTTATCCCTACTAAACATGTGTTACAAATATTCAAAACCCAAACAAAATGACCAGTTAATCAAATACGCTTTATATTACACTTTCATATGAATCATGACTTAGCTTGATTTTATTTAAACAAGAATAATTATAATTAATTACAGCCCACAATAATTAAAAAAGTTCTATCATAAAGAACAAAGATTTATTTTTTATACAATAAAGATATATAAATAGTGTCACCCTTTTTGTTTTTCAAAATTATAGCAGCATCACATGCATTGCTAGGTAATTACCAATTTTATTTTTTGGTCTTAATATCTAACTGTGAAAAAGCCAAATCTTTTGTCTCCAAATTAATGATTCAGTTATTTTGATGTTAACATTTCTCTATTATTGGTCTACATGTGTTTAAACGTCGGTGCCAAACCTTTTGTCTCCAAATTATTGATTCAGTTATATTATGATGTTAACATTTCTTTATTATATTATTTTAAGGGGTTTGCATTTATCATTTAACATGACAGAACAAAGTTTCCTACACACATAATATTTTGTGAGGCCCACACTTTTTTAAGAAAAAAAAAAAACTACGGCACGCAAAATAAATCTCTATAATATTACACAATCACTTTTCTTACAACATAACTCTTATAAAATCCTTTGTTTATACCTACTTATTTGCAATAATGAAAAAAAAAGGTACAAAAGATAGGGTATAAAAAAATGTATTATTTTGTATTTAATGTAAAAAGAAAATGATGTAAAATGGTGTCAGCAAAGTGAGGTACAAATGACGTACGTTACTCTATTTTAATGAGTTGTAGTATATATATTTTCTATGCATAAAACCGCATGATATCACCAAGAACACTAAAGAGAAGTTTAGCAACACCAATTTGCTTCAGAATTCCACTTGGAGAAAATGGCAACAAAAGCTGAGATTGTATCTAAGGACACCATTAAGCCATTCTCTCCAACCCCTAATCATCTTAGAGACTTCAAAATCTCCCTCCTTGATCAATTGGCTCCTTCCTCAAATTATGTTCCTGTTGTCCTATTTTACACTGCCTCTGATGTTAGTGTTCTCGGGAATGATATCAAAATGATATCTGACAAGTTAAAGTCTTCTTTATCGAATGTCCTCACTCTTTATTACCCATTTTGTGGAATATTGAAAGACAATTCAACTGTTGAGTGCAATGATGAAGGTGTTCTCTACATCGAGTCTAAAGTCCCCAAAGAACTCTCAAATATTCTGAAAAATCCTCAAGCTCATGAGATCAATGAACTTTTCCCATTTGATCTCTACAACCCTGAAGTAGATCACAAGAAACCTATACGGAACATGGCAGTTCAATTGAATGAATTCAGCTGCGGGGGTATAGGACTTGGTGTGTGCTTCTCACACAAGATTGCTGATGCTTCAACAATGTCATCGTTCCTCAATGCATGGAGTGCAAAAGCAAGGGGAGATAGCAACATAGTGGCACCTCAAATGGAAGCAGCCTTGCTTTTCCCACCCATGAACATAGAAATAGACATAACACGTGGGGTGGCTGGTCACAAAAACATTGTAACGAAGAGGTTCATATTTAATGGGAAAAACATATCGAAACTAAGGGACAAACTTGGTTGCCTCAAACCCACTCGTGTTGAAGCTGTGACAGCACTCATATGGAAATCAGCTATTGAAGCAGCAAAAGCAAGCTCAGGGGAAAAGACACGTCATGCATGTATGGTATCCCATGCGGTGAACATTTGCAGTCGAATGGACTCATCATTGTTGAGGCAAATGTTAGGAAATCTTTGGGTACTGGCTGTGTCTCCATTGGTGGAAGTGGAAGAAGTGGTAGGGTTGGATGATTTGGCAGAGATAGTTAGAAAAACGGTAAAAAAAGTTGATGCAGATTATGTAAAAATGCTTCAGGGTGATGAGTTGCCTATGGTTCTTGAAGCTTTTGAGGAATCAAGGAAAATGGTCACAGAAAAAGGTATTCCATGTTATAGCTTTAGCAGTTGGACCAGATTTGATTTATATAATGTTGATTTTGGATGGGGAAAGCCAACTTGGGTGTGTACTATCGGTTTGCCTATACAAAATGTGGTCATTTTTCTGGCAACAAAAAATGGGGATGGAATAGAGGCATGGATCACTTTGACTGAGCATGATATGGTCGAGTTTGAGCGCAATCCACAACTTCTTGAGTTTGCATCATTCGATTTTTAGATTTATTTTATGGCGATTCATTGCTTAATAATTATTGTGTCGTGTTTCATATTTAGCTACCTATATTCCTAGTTGCTGAAAACGTCATATAATTGTAATAAGGCTTTATGCTTTCTCGTCATTTGTATTGTGGCTGTTCATGTTAAATAAATTTGAGGCTGCCTCTACTTTCTAATTTTTTGTTTTATTCAAAAAGTACCTGTAATTTATAATTTATAAACAGGTCAAGTTAGTTTTAAGTTTTTTTTTTACCCAATTCCTTTAAACTACAGTTTTTTTTTTTTAAAGTAGTTGTTTTGTCATGGTCAAAGCTTGTGTAACCACAGGATCACGAACGTTGCTCTTTAGTGTTCCACGTGAAATGAAGTCAACACATAATAGAAAATAAACAATAGATTTGTGCGATATCTATGTGTCAATTAAGGTCAAAATATGTTAGAGACATAATATAAAATCATTGAAGATCCATTACTAATCAACTTATATTTCTTAATTGAAATGGTTCTTTAGCACCGTTAGATGTAGCGAACATTTTTTATAAGTTTTTATTCTATGCAGTATGCACAACAAACTTAATTATCAAAACGTAGTGGCTATCAAAAAAAAAAAAAAAAGTAAATATCTTTTTCGATCCTTACTAAATTTCACGATACCTGCTTTAGTTCCTAACAAATAAAAAGGCTATTCGTGGTCCCTAAGAAATTCAAAATGGATCAATTTTAGTCTTTTTAAAGAACTAATATGGGTCTTTTTTGAATTTGTGAGGGACCACGATTTCAACTAAATAGGTTCATTTTAAATTTCTTAGAACCACGAATATCCTTTTTATTTTTTATGGACTAAAGTGGATATCATGAAATTTACTGAGGGTCAAAAAAAGTATTTACTCAAAAAAAAACAAAAATTATCAAAACGTAGTAATTCTTCAACTTCGCTCAGAAAATATTTAAAAGCTAGTGTTTTTGACCATGAAAGGAAAAATTTCTTATCATTATCATTATTGTTATCATTGTCATTATTGTCGTTTTCATTATCATTATCATTATTATTATTATAGTCATTGTCATTATGATTATTATCATTATCTTTATCATTATTATTAAAAGCATTATCATTATTATAATTATCATTAACATTATTATCTTTTTCATTATCATTATTATTAATATCATCAATATTATTATTATCATTACCATCGTTATTAATATCAGTATCATGATGATTATCGAAGTATTGGGCCCATTAAACATTATCATGATGATTCTTGAATGATAATTAATACCATCGTTATTAAACAAACAAAATAGATATTGTTTTAGATAAGATCTTATCACAAATGCCACTTTTGGGAACTATTCTGGATACATTATCCAACTTCGGCCCATTACGCATTGGGCCCAACAAGTAAAGGAAAAAAAATCCTAAATCCCTAAGAAGACTCTTAGCAGCTGCCACATAGAAAGAGAGGTTTTCACCCTCATTCAAGAACAACTCATAATCAAGTAAATATTCTATACCTTGCACACGTCAGTTATGGTTGATACTAACTTGAGTATAAGTGTTTTGCAAGTTCACAACCTATTTTTCATCGGAGTACATGGAGGATTGCACTGCTGCAACCCGCAGGACTCCTCCAAGGATGCTAAAGCACAACCACACATAAAAGGTACACAAAATCTGTTTGTTGACGCAATTTGTGAGAATCTATAAATTCTTGTTATTATCGAAACATGATAAAAATATTTTGCCAAAATCGTAAGTCAGAAATGTAAATCTCGAATTTTCACTTATAATCTATTAATGATAAAATATTTCTGCAACCTAAGTGAATGTGGACCTTTATTTCTATATGAAAGTTCATGCTTACAAAAGGCATAGCCTTTAACGATTAAAGGCGTCTTAGGTGATGTAAATAAAACAAAAAATTGCTACGAAAACATACATTTACATCACACAAGAATCGAATTCAAAATATATTGAATTTGGGGAAAGGATCAAAACCATACCTTTGGCGCTTCAAATCGTAGGAAACCTTTTTATATGATTGAATTTCCAAAGCCGCTTTGACGGTGATCAACACTATCTCCACAATGGCAACGAGAAACTCCTCACTTGTAGGGTTGAATCTCTCTAAACCCCTATAATGGTAATCCACACTATCTCTTCACGTCATAACAAAAAACATCTTCTTTTAACAAGTGGGATACTTAGTGTTTAGGTTATGAGAAAGAGATAATATAAAGGAACAAGTGGCGTAGAAAGGAAAAAAGAGTTCTCCAAAGCAAAAAGGGGGAGATACCACAAACTCTTCATGCACTCTCCTTCATGAGTTGCACTCATGCTTAGATAGCCATGAGGGTTCCTTAACCCTTGTCCTACTTCCTTGGTCCCTAGTGAATATGTTAGTATATTAACCTAGAGACAATCTGAGAGTCAGATGGGCTCATGTACTTCTTTATTGTTATGAATAAATGAATAAAAGCATTCTTTGTCTCGTTTCATATTGTCTGTCTCAAATATTATATGTTTATATAAATTGAATATGAGTAATTAGATAAAGGCCTTGGAATGAAATGGGTGTCACGTTGAGGATTTGTGATAAGGATCGTGATCATGAGGACTCAATGACACCATACGTCTATTGCCAAAAATATGTTCTCAGTCTAGAGACATCGAGAATAGGCATTGGTGACCTCAGGTAAGACTAGCACGACTCGGCTACTTGCATGGAGATGCAAGGTAGAGACCTCGTGAGGTATAGACATGGAGATGTCCTAGCTGACTCATGGATGGATTTATTAGAAAATAGCTCGCACTGAACTGACTCATCAAGAGACACTACAGGGAAATCTCACAGATAGTATCACTAGATAATGTCTCTTATTATTTGAGTGTGTCTTTCCTTAGACCTGATGTTGTCACATAGAATTATGCTCTGTAAGGATTGTTTTGATTATATACCTTGTCTGCCTGAAACATGAAGACTCATAGGTATACTTTTGGGCATGCCTTAAGGACTCAAGGCTAGTGTGGAAAGCTGAAGAGATTTGTCAATCTCTATAAGAGATTAGGTTATTCGTATACTGGTGAAACCGAAATGATATTTACGGGACTCGAGAATCTATGCATAACAAGGAGTCCTGAGATGACCCACCCTTTAGAGTCCGTAAATAAAGATTTCCTATTTCGACAAAAGTTAGCCTTAGACCACAGGGGTTGATATGTTTCCTTGCCCTAGGACAATGGGACGGAAAATCGAGATGACAGGACGGTACACTCATTAACCAAATATGTATAACAGGTGATCATTCGATGAACTCAACTAGCTTTGGGACAACAAATCATTTCTAGTGCTCTGTGTTTTCATTAGATGGGTTGGGCCTAGTGGGTCCAAGCCCATTTGTATCAGTGGCTAGGTTGGGCCTTGTAGGTCATACACAAACACTTTAAGTTGTCTTGAATTCTAGCATATGTGGTTTGGACCCAATAAGGGTTAATGGGCCTGAGTTGGTCAAGCCCACATGTTGGGCCAAGAGAAGGAAGGTGACATTATGGGTCAAATAGGACTTGATCCATGGCGTAACATAATTAATTTAAATATTAAATTAATATATAATTTGAATTCTCGTTTTGAATTTTGAATTCAAAATTTGAATTTAAATATAGCCATGAAAATGGATTTAATGACAATAGAGAAAATTAAGGAAAATGGCTAAAATTAAGGAAATCAATTAATTAGATTGATTGGATAAGGAAACTACCCAATATGATTGAGATATGAGGATGAGGCGCTGACTAGACCTAAATAATGGGATTGATCATCCGCCACATTAAGTTTCCTTCAATTGGATTGATTGGAAAAAAATTAAGAAAACTACTCAATATGATTGGGATATGATGAGACGCTGACTAGACCTAATTAATGGGGTTTATCAGCCGCCACATTAAGTTTCCTTTTGTTCTTTAATTTTGTGAGACTTTTCTTATTTTTCATCTAATTTGAAAACGAACCTAGCCGAAAATACGCATATGTATGGTGGTCTCTCTCTTTAAAACTCACCAAAGCAGCCAGTCTCCTTTGTCACTTCTCTTGAGTTTTAGCAACCTCTCTTGAAGGAACTTGGGTATTGAAGAATTGTTCTTCTCCTATAAGACAACATGGTGGTGTCGACTTTCATTGGATGACTTGTACTTTCAAGTCTCGAGTGGTGATCAAGAAAGCTTTTGATTATGAGTTTTTAATCTGAATTAAGGTATTGTCCTTAACCCCTAACATGTCTATTGTATGTATCTTAGGTCGAACATGTGTGAGGGTGGGCAAATGTTGTCTTTTTCGCATGAGAATTTTTGTTTTTCCCTCTTTTCATGTTCATGGTCTGCAAACAAGTTAGGATATTTTTGTTCGGTTAAAAATGATCTTTGCATTGTTCTTTAATTGATTCATACAGATCTTTGATTTAAGATTGAATTTTTTGAACTAATAATTTGATTATACGTTCAAAAGACTGCACAAAAGTTATGGTAATGTTTTGCATCATTCTTTATGAAAGAAATTGATTGAAACATGTAATTTTATTTCCTATAGAATTTGGCCACACCTGGGATGCTTGGGAAGCATGTGCCAATTCTTGGATTTTGGATATGTTAAGTGTTAATATGTCCATGTGAATGCACATAACATGTTTTAGGTAATTTTTGCGCTTGTTTGGTTACTAACTTTTTAGGTGCATAGAAAGGAAGGGGATGGTCAGGGTGCTCAAGATTAAAGTTTTGGTTTTTACAAATGGTTGTAATTTAATTTTAGGAAATAAGGCTTGTATGCCTTGTCTTTCTTTGACTCTTGTGTAAATCCTTTTCTCACCTTACTCCCCCAAAATGTAACTTGGGGTTTCATGAATTAATTTGTAATTAGAAATTAGACTAGTGGCATTTTAGGCATAAAGGAGTCCACGGAGGAGTCACGACTGAAGGAGCATGTTGGGAGAAGATAGCATGAGTACCATGATTGTTCCAAGATAAAGTATAATTTATTATGCCTATAGATGTATGTGTGTATGTCAAAATCGACTAGTATGCATATCATAGAAATTGAGTATATATGTTTCTATTATACATGTCCAAAAGCGACTAGTATAGTATGTTGTAGATGTATGACATAGGGTAACGACTAGCATGATAGTACAATATGCGCATTTGATGAGATTTGGTAAATCCCTAATAAAGATAAAAGGAACCCTTAAAAGGAAGAAGTGTTAAGTGCATGATTGCCTCTCATCATCGGCACAAATTGAATCCCTTCTGCGTGGAGGTGCTCTACAACTCATTTGGGACCCATTATTTCATGGAGTAAGATGAGTGCTTGAAGTATAAAGACACTTAGGATGTGGTTTGCACTTGACTAGGTGCATAAGTTGCAAGCTCAGTCGGGCTTACGTACTTGGGGCAATTGTGTCAAGTTGGTTACATGAGATGCACTACTAAGTAACAAGGAGTTTTCAACTTGATGTTAAGAGAATGTATGAGATACTATTGATAGTGATCAACCCATCGTTTGATTTGATCTTGCGATTTCAGTCAGAGATTAAAGGCAACAGTCGTTCTTTTAACCTACTACGAAAATTCTTAAGAAGAATAACCCTAGGCCAATATAGTAAGGTCATTGACCTGGATAAAATAGTGGGAGGGGTCATTTATTTGAAGTATTTAATAATATGGTCTATTTATAACAATATTAATTAATTTATCTTTACATCTTTTTCAGCTTAATATGTCTAGTAATTTGTCTCTGCGTTCTATTCTCGAAACGAACAAGTTGACTGCTCCTAATTTCATGGGCTGGTGTCGGAACATTAGAATTGTTCTGCGCGGCGAAAATGTTGCTTATATCCTTGACGCTGCTTTACTTGTTGCGCCTAAGGGAGGGGGATATTGGTTCGCAAAAATTGATTTCGAGGCCAACAAACAACATATGGATAACAATGTGTTGGCTTGCTACATTATGCTGGCATCTATGTTGCACGAGCTGCAAAAGCAGCATGAACATATGGATGCCCCCTTCATTATCTATCATCTCAAGTAGTTGTATGATAAGAAGGGTAGGCATGAAAGGTATGAGACCTCTAAGGAATTGTTCCTGCGCAAGATGATTGAAGGCATGTCGTGTTAGCAACCATGTCTTAAAGTTGATAGCGTTAAGTGAGAAGCTAGAGAGTCCAGGCTTCATAATGGATGCAGAATTAAGTAATACTTGGTTCTATCATCGCTTCCTTCTTTTTCAGTGGTTTCATTATGAACTACAACATGCATTCCATAACTGTTTCACTGCCTGAGTTGTTAAGCATGTTAACAACTACTGAGGTGTCTATCAAGAAGGATAAGACACAAGCTCTTCTTATTGGTTGGTCTTCCAAGACCAAGGGCAAGGGTAAGGGGAAAGAGCTTGTGAAGCCCAAGTCCTTCAAGCCCAAAGAAAAATCCAATAAGAAGAAGGCTAAGGCCAAGGGTAAAGGCATGAAAAAAAGCAATGATGAGTGCTTCCATTGTGGCAAAAAAGGCCATTGGAAAAGGAATTGTCCCGACTACATCAAGGATGTGGTGAGCAATAAGCATGGTGATGCTTTTACCTCGGGTATTTACATGATTGGGGTTAATTTTTATTATGCTAACCCAACTTTATGGGTGTTGGATACCGGTTGTGGTTCTCATATCTGTAATATATTGCAATTGCTTAGGAATTCGAGGAAGCTGGACAAGAACGAGGTGGATCTTCGAGTTGGGAATCAAGAGTTGAGTATTGGCTATTAGAGATGTCGACCTTGTTTTTCCTACTGGCCTTGTGTTGCATTTGAAGAATTGTCTTTATGTTCCTAACATTTCTAGAAACATTATTTTTATTTCTTGTGTAGAATATGATGATTTTAATTTACTATTAAGAGTGCTGAATTTTCTATTCATTATGAATGATATTATTTTTGCTACTGCTTCTTAGGTAAATACTTATATATTTTAAAAATGGGAGATGAAGTCCTCAATATGAATATGAAATGACCTAGGATAAATAATCAATCTTATCTTTGACATTGTAGACTAGGGCATATAAATGAAACAAGATTGTCTAGGCTATATACAAGTGGATACCTAGATTTCGTGAATTTAGAATCCTATGGACCTTGTGAGTCTTGTCTAGCTGGGAAAATAACTCGGACCAAGCCCAAGAAGCTTGAGAGTCAGAAGGGTAGTGAGTTGTTAGAACTCATTCATCTGATGTATGTGGCCCCTTGTCTGTCAAGGCTAGAGGAGGATATTCCTACTTTATTACCTTTATTGATGATAAGTTAAGATTTGAGTATGTATACCTGATGAGACATAAATTTGAGGCCTTTTAAAAGTTCAAGGAGTATAGGAGTGAGGTAGAGAAACAACGTGACAAGATGATTAAGACACTACGATTAGATCGTGGTGGTGAATATCTAAGCAACGAGTTTGAGGATTATCTAAGGGAGAACGAGATTCTGTACAACTTACTGCGCCCTATACGCCACACCATAATGGTGCATCTGAAAGGAGGAACCAAACCTTGTTCGACATGGTTAGGTCCATGATGAGTGAGACAAAACCACCAAAATTGTTTTAGGGGTATGTCTTGAGCAATGCAGCATACTTTCTGAATAAGGTACCTTCTAAATCTGTTCAGACCATTCCATATGAGATATGGACTGGTACTTGAGCTACCTCAAGGTTTGGGGATCTTCAGCATGTGTCAAGGCGTTGCCATCAGACAAGCTTATAAAAGTGACACTATTAACCTAGGTAACTATGTGAACTAACTTTTTTCCTTTTTATTTTCCTTACATACCCCCGTCCACATAATTACATTATTTTATCTTAACTGTACAGTTACATATTTGCACATATTTCAAACTTATTAACCTTTTAACCATAGTTAATGGCCAGCGACTATCCGAGTATGATATCATGTACCATCTCAAATATAATTTCATGGACAATAAACAGCAGTAAACTAGACTATCTAGGGATACAATCCCATAATTCTTAATACAATATACCTGAAACTCAGAAAAGTCCAGTACCAATATATATATATATATATATATATATATATATATATATATATATATATATATATACCAGTGGGTATCTCTCTAAACTAGAGAGATAGTCTAGAGAGAGAGACTGCGAGGTACTTCTGAGTTTTCTCTTCTTCTCTGTTTTCTCTTTAATCTTTCAATCTGTAACTGTAATCTCAATCTTTATGTTTTGAATAAAAGTTATATTTCATATCTGCTTATGTAATGAACTCTTCTCTTCTCCATCCTTCCACCCAAGTTTGACTTCGGCCTACCGTATACAGCTTGGGTTCTCACCTTAAATTTATTTTATGTTTTAATTTCTGCATTTTAATTTCAGTCATTTATTTCATATAGTAGTCCGTCTACTTTCCTGCTTTCCATTTCTGCTCTAGTTTACTTCATTTCCCTCCTCACACTTCCGGAACCCACTGGTATCAGAGCCTGATGGGGAAGTAGGAATATATGGATAGATCTAAATTATCTGTTATTTATCTGAGCTTTATGTTAACATTTTAACATGTGTTAGAAGCATGTATGATTGTAGGATGAGAAATGAAAGTCTTGAGAACTTGTTCAGCTGTTGCAGTAAGTCCCATATGAAGGGCAGTAAGTCAAATTTGCCGATGTTGAACAAAGGATCAAGAAGATCTCTGACAATCTGCTGTTTATTTACGTTAAAATCTTAATCTAATGCTCAGTTGATAAAAGTTAATTTACATCTATCTCTGTATTACTATGGATCCAAATGATGGTTCAGATATCTGGGAAATACATTTGTTTTATTATCATGTTTAAATCTTTCTCTTCTAAGCTCTCTTTCAAATCATCTCAGCCATCTTCTTCTTCCATCCATAAAGATCAAGTTAAAAATCATACAAAAAATATTTTTAAAGAAGAAATCTCCTTTGAATATATCAATCAAGATCTGGATAACTGGGAAATTCCCAGAATTCCAACTAATGAACTATACAAACCCGAAGGAAACTTCTTTCGGAAATCTGACTATATCATCAGAACAGTTGAAAGAAATATCCCTTTAAATAAGGAATTTGAAGAATTTCAACTACTTTCAAAATCGTCTATACAAACTCATAAACAAAGTTATAACTATCTGCACATCGGATGTGTCCAAGTGGCTATTAATCCTCTTGGAATTGAAGGCCTAAATGCTTCTGTTCTTCTATGCCTTCGTGATACAAGGCATAACAAATTTACAGATTCTATACTTGGAACTGTTGAAACAAGCCTAAGCAATGGACCAATCTTTTTCAATTGTTATCCTGATCGTATGGTTAGTCTTCAAGATAAAAATATCTTGGATGTCTTAACTTTGAACATTGAGACAAGTGGTCTGGACATGAAATCCGGATCTATTCCAGCAGCTTTGCTTTTTAGGATTCAATATAAAGTATTGAATTCTTCCATCTCTAGGGTTCTTAAACCCAAGAAAACTGGGGAAACTACTTTGTTCCTTACTGAAATGTCTAGAGCAAATGTCACTGTTCCCAAAACCATCCGTTGGACTGACATAGTCCTACCAGATAAATGGAGGCTTGAGAAGGCAACACCTGCTCAACCTAGAGATACTCCAAACTTTAGACAAATCAAGTAGTTCCCAAGTGGTGCTGTTGAAATAATCTTCGATAGAAGAAACTCTTTCAGTTCTGCAAGTTCTTCCAGGTCTGTTCAAACTCAAGATTTTCGTTCTGAAGATTTTCAATCTGCTCTTTCAAGGAGATCTTTCTCTACAATCTCTGAACCTAGTAGGTTCAATCTCTATCTCCAAGGTTTGGACACTTCTTCTTCTATTCCTAAACCTTCATATACCCAAAAAGAAGAAGAAAATGAACAAAGTATCATCCAATCCCCAAAATCTATTCAATCTCCAACCTATTCCTCTATGCATAATTCTTATGATGTTATATAAGTTCATTATAGATAAGGAAACCCTTAGGAAAGACTTTAATTCTGAGGAACGGTCTCCTCAAAAAGAATGGTTCTTCCAAAATTATAAGGGAATTAAAAGACAACTAATTCAAGAAGAATTTTATAACTTTCTTGACAAGGTAGAGTTAAATATTCCTTTCTTTGATTGGTTTCAAGCTTATTCTGTCCAACAGGACATTGATTATCCATTCAAGACTCCTCAATCTGCTAATGTCATCACTGATTGGCACCTGAAAGAAGGAGAGATTATCAAGTCTGAATTTCCTCCCACAACTTCTTTCTATCTCCCAAAAGTTTGTGATAACAAAAGTAGGTCTGTTCTTGCTTCACCTTTTAAATTAAAAGATGAAAATGAACAAGTCTCTCCAATGGATTTTAAAAATCTTATTGAGCAATCTAATTACACCAACAAATATCTTCAAGTTTTGGGTGAAAAACTTATCAAAACTATTGAACCTTCATCCTCTGCATCTTCTTCTAAAAACTTAGAAAAACCTTTGTTCAAACCTTTCAAAATGAATGATCAACTTAGAAAAGAGTTTGCAAAGTTAAAACCTGCTCAATCTCAGTCTCAGGATGAATTTCTTAAAAAAATTGATGAGAAGTTAAGTACATTAACCATTCCTGATACCCCACAACATTCTGATCAAGAGACTCAACAGTCTCATAAACATAACACTCGGTCAAAAACTATCAATACTCTGAATCATTATGATGAATCTCCTGAGTCAGATAACAAATCTGAAATTAAAATTAATCCTATAACTGGTATTAATAATTGGAGAAACCCTTCCAAACTTTATTACCAAAAAGCAACTGCTCCTGATCTTCTACTTGAAGAAAAGAATACAAGTTTCAAAAGTTTTAATGGTAACAACGTCTATGAATGGAACATAGATGGTCAATCAGAGTATAACATACTCAATATAATGCACCATATGACTATGGTTGCAACTGCCTATCAAACTTCTCATAATTGTTCTGAAGCAATTATAGTCAATATTATTGTCTCTGGCTTCTCTGGTCAACTCAAAGGTTGGTGGGATAATTATCTTTCTGAAGATGAAAAAAATTCTGTTCTTAATGCCATTAAAGTTGATCCTGATGGCATTCCTATAGTCTCTGATGGAAAAACTATTCCATATGCTGTTAATCAATTAATCTTCACCATTATCCAACATTTCATTGGTGATCCATCCTTATGGAAAGATCGTTCTGCTGAACTCCTATCCAATCTTAAATGTAGAACCTTAGGTGACTTTCGCTGGTATAAAGATACCTTCCTAACTAGGGTTTACACTCGAGATGATAGTCAACAACCTTTCTGGAAAGAAAAATTCTTAGCTGGTCTTCCAAAATCTTTAGGAGACAAAGTTAGGGATAAAATCCGTCATCAATCTCTAACTGGAGATATCCCTTATGAGCAATTAAGTTATGGACAATTAGTTGCTTATATCCAAAAGGTAGCTTTAAAAATCTGTCAAGATGATAAAATCCAACGTCAACTTGCAAAAGAAAAAACTCAAAATCGTAAAGATCTAGGATCATTTTGTGAACAATTTGGTCTGCCTTGTACTACAAAACCTAAAATACAATAAAAGGTTTAAAAATGAAAATCCTAAGCCAAATACTGAAAAAAATAAAACACAAAATACATCCAAACCAAATAAGCCAACTATTTGCTACAGCTGTGGTAAACCTGGACATATTAGTAAATATT
>NW_026897595.1:0-36148 GCF_033153095.1 Gastrolobium bilobum
CAACAATCACGTCCCCTCAGTGGAGAATACACATAGTTTATCTTTATTTTATTAGATTCAGGTTACGGTGGCAACTAACGAACTTTAATCAATAGAGATATGTGGCAAAGTCAGATGGACACTGAGACACGACCATATTATAGTACAAGGGATACTGTTTATAATACTGAGGCATGATTTCATTTTATAGACAAGTAGTTGCTAGATTTGACCAGTACATCTCTATATATATTTACATCACGTTCTACAACCCGAATTTAAGCTAAAGAAACACTGTTAGTTTAATACCATGAAAACCCACTGATTTCCTTTAACTATAACTCCGATATCATGAGTCCATAATTTAAATTTAAGATATAACCCTAGCCCTTGCCAAACAATATACAGAGGGTGGTCAAGCTACACGAGTATCACATCTAACTTCCACTCACTGCTGTCTACCGGTGATAAACAAGCAAATATTTTATTCTTTCATACCTACTTTGCATAAAAAAAAATCATCAAAAGCTCATTAAGATCTTTTACACTGGTTCAAAAACAAAATGCTGAAAAGTCGGGCATTCACCAGCACATATCTTTCCCATGGAGGGAAAAGAACCCCCACCATTTAAGGTATCTTTGAAAGAGGTTTCATGATAGAGACAAGTGTGCAATACTGTTGATGCTCTCCGACAAGTATACCGATCGCACAAGTAATATAGAAAGTAAGTAGAGTATCGTCTCCACAGGGATTGTAAACCAAGTACTACAATAACCAGTCCCCTTAAGTTGGAAAACTCGGTTTGTTGTTTGGAAAAATTGCGAATTGATTTTGAGTAACAATAAGAAATAAAAGTAAAGACTTGTTTTTGAATTTTTATTTAAGAGAAATAAAACAATAACAATGAGAATTGATTTTAAAAATATGAGGAAAGCATTGTAGCTAGAGCGCACTCACCTTATAATCCCCACTTCTTACTTTGGATGATTCACAATACTTATTCATATAATTACTCAGATAAATTATTATCTAAGAATATTTATTAGTTAACCCTCAATTCCTTGCAAGGTTAACCCTTTAATCCCCAATTGGAACCTCAATTCCTTGCAATGTTCCTCATGGTATTAAGCAATGAACGCAATAATTTAAGCATCCGCAATTAAATACACATTTATTCCTGGCATGCATACCAATTGTTATCCTACCCCCTTTCAAGATCAAAACCCCAATATTCCTATCTAGGGTTCTAACCCTCAAATTATTCTCAACTATCAGATAGATCAGTTCTAATAAAGAAAATAGAAAATACGCACAAGGTAGAGAGACAAAGATAATTATATAAATGAGTAAAACTAAATCAATCCATCGTAACAAGGGTTCACATAGGGCTCGTGACCCTAACTACAATAAAAGATAACTAGCCAAGCATAATCATGGCTAAAAATTCAATATTCAATAAAAACATAAAATTAAAGTTGAATAGATGAAGAAGAAGAACTGTGGAAGAATCCTCCTGAGCTCTGCCGTCGGCCTCCTTCTGAATGGAATAGGTCTGAATCCCCAATTTTGTCATGAGGATCCTATTTATAAATCCCTTTTTCTTCTTCCAAAAATACCCCCACAGCAACACGGTATTATTTTCCCGCAACCCGGCGCCAGTTGGCGCCGGTTTGGCGTCACTTCGCGCCGCGCTACTGTCTCAAAATGAAAAGCCGGAACCGAATGCTCGTGACTTGGCGCCAGTTGGCGCCACCCTTTGCATTTTTGGGCGCCATTTGGCGCCATCCTTCCATGATGTTGGGCGCTTGTTGGCGTGGAGAAAAGGTGCACCATTTTGGTTCATAATTGTGGCGCTAGTTGGCGCCACTAGGCGCCACTTGCAATTGTCCGGTGTGGAGTTCGTAAACTGTGCGCCGGTGTGGCGCCATTCTGCTGGCATTTGTACTGTGATACATTGCGTGTGGAGTTGCATTAAGAGGATTTTTATAATTTGTAATTTTCACTCCTCTTTTTCCTGTAAAAACACAACCAAAAGGTGAATATTATTGACATAGAAAGAATCAATATAAATAGCAAATATTTATTTAAATTACTCTCTTATGACTCAATCTTTATCAATTTTAACACATAAAAACCACACTTGCCAGAGGCACATCAAATCATTCCCAGATTTAAACGTTGATGTCCCCAGCAATGTACAAGACTCAATCCCGAAAATATTCAATTAATCCAACATGACAATCCATGGACACTCTCAGACACAATATGCTATGCATGCCTGACTCAACATCATAAACTCCCAATAATGTCATCAGCTTCTTAAAGATGCAAGTCTACATTGATTACCCCTCACACAGATAATAATAATATTCACTCAACACTCAGTGTTTAAGGGTATCATGAGCACTCAATTACTCAAAGCTATAACACTACCATAAGCTTGATCATATTCTCAAAAATTCTTAAAAAAAGAATCAAACACATGCATCAATTGATCAAAAGGACTTCCCAGGTTGTAACTTGGCCGGGGTAACAGGTAGGAAAATGTGGATAGTAGCTCAAACAACAATGAGATTGAAAAACTAAATTTATTTCACTTTAACACATTCAACTCAATGGTTTTGCTCCACTAAGATTCCCACAGAATTTCGGGAATTAATTCCTATCAACCACTTTTTCTTTACATTCACCCTTTTTCTTTTCTTTTTCTTTTTTTCTTTTTTTTTTCTCCCTTTGTTTTAAGGGCACAGATGAAATTTTACCTCCCCTAATTACTTGACCTTTGTGGAGCTTACCTCAATTTCTTTGTTTTATTTTCAACACATCAGTAATTCAATCTCAATTAAGGTAAGTCACATGGATATGGGCTAAGCCATCAATCGGGAACAGGTCATTTATCAACAAATAAGTTCAGGCTCAAAGGGGCTAGCAAGGGAAAATTTCATACGGGTGGGCTATTTTGGCCATAAGCTAATAAGAACAAAATGTCTTTATCATATCAATCAATGCATGCATAACAGAGAAACAGATCAAGTTCTAGAGTATTACAACAGTGAGGCCTCTCAACAAAAATTTCAGTGTTTAGGCTCAAACCTCACAGTTATGGTATCAATGCAGACTCAAGAAAATTGACCTCAGACATTATCAGAATTTCACAATATTAATTCAGACAAACGAGCAATAATGCAATCCAATTATGCCTATGCAATGTCATGCCAGAAAGTCATACAATATATTCCAAGAATTCAGTCAAACACATTAACTATATAAGCACATTTTAAACCTGAGAATTGCTTGAAAAACATTTTCCAAATTATTTTTTTAAGGGTAAAAATAAAAAGCACACAAAAATAACTAACAAAATTGAATAAGAAAATTTAAAAGAGTTAGAATATCTCCCCTGATAGAAGAATTGTAGTTCTAAGGTGCAAGCCTACCATTCCCAGATTTAGAGAATTGTTGTCCTCAGCAATAATTAGACCACAAGAAGGAAGAAAAACCTGCACAATAGAACAAATAGTGGTATATAGAATAAACTATAATGCGCACATTAAAACATCAGAGAGAAATATACCAACACAAAGTAACTAAAAAAAAATACGAAACAGAAAAATAAACTAATATACAAGATCTCCATCAGCAAGGAGATATACTCAACCCTCCATGTCATCCCCCTCAGCAGCGTGGGATGACTCAGCAAATGGAGGATCTGGTGGTACTGGATGCCTTGGTGTATGAGACCACCATTCCCAAATTTGTTCCAAACCATGAAGCCATGTTAAAAACTCTTTGAAGCTTTGGTTTTTCTGAGAGATAGAGTCTCTGTGTCTCTTGTCAAACTTCAGCTCCCGGTGTCTCTTCCAACTCGTATTAAAGAGTTTTACCACTTCCTTTCTCAGTACCTTCTTCCGTATAGGATGACGCCTCCCTTGGGGTTTTCTCCCATGTTTGTCATCATCTTCATTGAGAATTTTGTTGGTATGGGAAAAGGGATCTTTATTTTTCAATTCAGTTTCCTCTTCCTTCAGTGCTTCAATCACCGCCTCCTTATTACCCAAGAAGACATTTTTTGAGGTTGAGGAAGCTCCCTTCAAATCCACCTTCATGGCACCATCTTCCTTGCATCATCCGCTACACTTCGTTTTTCCTTTAAGACTTCAAGACTAAAACAATCGTCTTTGTGAGAAGACTGTTTTAGAGAATCAAAGACGTTGATGGTAACGGTCTCATCATTCATCCTTAGCTCAAGCTTTCCATTTTCAACATCAATCATGGCCCGAGCAGTGGCCAAGAAAGGTCTACCCAGCAAAAGAGGCATCTCAGCTCCCCCTTCCATGTCCAACACTACAAAATCAGCAGGAAAGATGAACTTGTCCACCTTTACAAGAACATCTTCAATAATACCACTAGGCTTCCTCAAAGACTTATCAGCAAGTTGAAGAGATGCCAAAGTGGGCTTCAACTTGGTGATCCCCAAGGATTTACAAACAGAAAGGGGCATCAAATTAATGCTAGCCCCAAGATCGCATAATGCTCTGCCAATTTTTGTGTCCCCGATTTCAATAGAAATTTTGAGACTCCCTGGATCACTGAGTTTGGGTGGGAACTTCTTCTGTATGATGGCACTACACTCCTCAGTGAGTGTTACAGTTTGGCATTCCTGCAGCTTATGTTTTTTTTGATAACAAGTCCTTCATGAACTTGGCATAATTGGGCATGCAAGCTAGAGTTTCAGCAAAGGGAATGTTGATATGCAATTTCTTGAATATATCCAGAAATCTTTCGTAGTGTTGTTTTTGAGCATCTTTCTTAAACCTTTCTGGATAAGGTGCCATTGCCCTCACATATTCTGGTTTCAGTTCAAATTTCTTCTTTACAACTGGCTTTTCCACTTCAGCAGGTTTTTCAATTTCTTTGTCTGGCTCACCTGCAGTATCCAGCTTCTTTTCAGCTTCCATATTTATTCTCGGCTTTTCTGGAGCTGCTACCACTTTACCACTTCTAGTGGTGACAAACATACAATCTCCTTTGGATTGGTGACTGTGTTACTAGGGAAATTACCTGGAGTTCTATCAGCAACCTGCTTGGCCAGCTGGCCAATTTGATGCTCAAGATTTTTGATCGAAGCACTCATGTTTCTGGTATTAGCCCTAGTCTCTTCCATGAAAGCATTTGTGTTTTTGGTATTGGCTCTAGTCTCCTCCATAAAAGCATTGGAGTGTTGAGCCATTTGTCCAACTAACCTCTCCAAATCAGAAAGTTCCTTCTGTGGAATAGGAGGAGGTTGCAGAAAGTTGTTTGAACTATAGTCAAGACCACCTCCTTAACCTCTCCTCTGAAAATTATTTTTGCCAGGAGAATTCTGATTTCTTTGAAAATTTTGTTGGGGCTTCTGCTCATACCAAACCCCATTCACTTGCAACTGCTGTGGATTATCACCCATTAGAGTGGGATACTCATTAGACTCATGAGCTTCCTTACAATATTCACACATCACTGAAGTTGATTGAACCTTGGAGACTTGCATTTTCTCAAACTTCTCATTCAAGCTGTCAAACTTTTTGGACAACAGCTTTTGTTCAGCAAGCATAGCATCATTGGTTTCCAACTTTATTACTCTTTTTCTTGCCTGAACTGGGAAGCTCTCATTCTCATTTCTTGCAAGTTTCTTGATCAAGTCAATGGCTTGCTCAGATGTACTCTGTCGAATAGAACCCCCAGCTGCACTAGTTATCACCAATCTTGTGTCAGGAGAGATGCCATTAAAGAAAATTGCTACCTTTCTATCATCATCTCCCTCATAGTGCGGACACTTCCGGATGAGTTCCTGGAATCTCTTCCAGGTTGCACACAGCGATTCTCCTTCAAGCTGACGGAAGTTTGTGATCTCATTTACCAGCTGGTTGTACTTCTCCATAGAAAAGAACTCGGCAAAGAACTTTGTGGACAAGTCTTCCCATGTCATGATACTATCAGCTGGCTGCCTTTCTATCCATCTGAGAGCTTTTCCCTTAACAGCAAAAAGGAATAATCGAAGCCTGATAGCATCGGCAAACACTCCATTGTGCTTGGTAGTGTCACAGATCATCAGAAATCAATCTATGAACTCATGAGGATCTTCCTCCTCAGCACCAGAAAACTGAACCCATTCCACCAAAGTAATCAAAGATGGCTTCAGCTCAAAATTGTTTGCCTCCACCGTCGGCCTGATTATACTTGAATTTGGCCTATTGAACACCAGAGTCAGAATGGTGTCCAACAATCTTGGAGGTGGGTTGTTTGCATTGTTGTTACCCGCCATTTCTTGTATTGGTTGTACAGGTACGTTCTTGAATTCTTCCCAAATTATCTGCTTGGCAACTTTTCGCAGTCTCCTCTCAGTCCTTGAAATTTCTGGATCAAATACAAAGTCTGTAGGAGGAAGTCTACCTCACACAAAACTCAGAAAATTTTGTTAGTAGCACCTGCAAACACAGAACAAGATAGAACAAAATAAAATAAAATAAAAATAAAAATCCAATCTCAAAGATCAACGGTTATTTGTAATATTGGAATTAACATTTCCCGGCAACGGCGCCAAAAACTTGATGCTCTCCGGCAAGTATACCGATCGCACAAGTAATATAGAAAGTAAGTAGAGTATCGTCTCCACAGGGATTGTAAACCAAGTACTACAATAACCAGTCCCCTTAAGTTGGAAAACTCGGTTTGTTGTTTGGAAAAATTGTAAATTGATTTTTAGTAACAATAAGAAATAAAAGTAAAGACTTGTTTTTTGAATTTTTATTTAAGAGAAATAAAACGATAACAGTGAGAATTGATTTTAAAAATATGAGAAAAACATTGTAGCTATAGCGCACTCACCTTATGATCCCCACTTCGTACTTGGGATTGATTCACAATACTTATTCATATAATTACTCGGATAAATTATTATCTAAGAATATTTATTAGTTAACCCTCAATTCCTTGCAAGGTTAACCCTTTAATCCCCAATTGGAACCCCAATTCCTTGCAATGTTCCTCATGGTATTAAGCAATGAACACAATAATTTAAGCATCCGCAATTAAATACACATATATTCCTAGCATGCATACCAATTGTTATCCTACCCCCTTTCAAGATCAAAACCCCAATATTCCTATCTAGGGTTCTAACCCTCAAACTATTCTCAACTATCAGATTGATCAGTTCTAATAAAGAAAATAGAAAATACGCACAAGGTAGAGACAAAGATAATTATATAAATGAGTAAAACTAAATCAATCCATCGTAACAAGGGTTCACATAGGGCTCGTGACCCTAACTACAATAAAAGAAAACTAGCCAAGTATAATCATGGCTAAAAATTCAATATTCGATAAAAGCATAAAATTAAAGAGAAGAGAAAGAAGAAGAATTGTGGAAGAATCCTCCTGAGCTCTGCCGTCGGCCTCCTTCTGAATGGAATAGGTCTGAATCCCTAATTCTGTCAAAAGGATCATATTTATAATCCCTTTTTCCTTCTTCCAAAAATACCCCCGGAACAGCACAGTATAATTTCCCTCATACCGGCGCCAGTTGGCGCCGGTGTGGTGCTACTTCGCGCCGCGCTTCTGTCTCAAAATGAAAAGCCGGAACTGAATGCTCGTGACTTGGCGCCAGTTGGCGCCACCTCCTTGCTTTTTGGGCGCCACTTGGCGCCAACTTCCTTCACTTTGGGCGCCTAGTGGCGCCACTTCCTGTGCATTTGGGCGCCTGTTGGCGCCATGAAATGGTAATGAATGTGGCGCCAGTTGGCGCCACTTTGGTGCCACTGAGCGCCACTCAAAATTCTCCGTTGCAAAGTTCGTGATCCGGCGCGGGTGTGCGCCATTCTGGCGCTAGTTAGCGCCAATTCTCTGGCATTTGTACTATGCAACATGATGCCACATGGAACTTTTCTCTGTGTGGAGTCGCGTCAACAGGCTTTTTATCATTTGTAATTTTCTCGCCTTTTACCTGTAAAAACACAATTAATAGGTGAGAAATATTATTGAAAAGAAAGAATCAATATAATTAGCAAATATGTATTTAAATTGCTCTCTTATGACTCAATTCTAATCAATTTTAACACAGAAAAACCACACTTGCCAGAGGCACATTAGTAACTCGGGATAGCATTTGGATACCACAAGTTTGAATGATCTGATTGGAACAAGAGTGAGATAGGTACATGTAAAGCATTTTGATGCTCAAATCAGTGTTTGAGTAAATGAATATGTAATATAGAGAAGATAAATGTATCTTGGTATTTGCCTATCGAATTATAATGAGCGGCATGACCTGCTTGTAGGCTCGATTGGTTGCCTTTGTGTGATGGTTTAGTTGATATGCCTTTTGATTGACTCATTTGGTGGCCTTTAAAGCTTACCTTTTTATATGAGGCGCCTCTTGATGAATTACATTGCTAAGACTGCAAGCTTGTATATTCCACTTAGTCATTGGATTGATGAGGTGATAATTAGCTCTGAGCTTTTTTTAATATGTGCGATAATGTATATGCGTATCTTATATATTTCTTTAGGATTGCTTTGGGTTTGATTGCTTTTGTGCTTTCTGTTAAGAATAATGGTAGAATAGTGGTTTAGAAGTCCCACATCATGTATATCTCATTGTATTTTTTTTCCTCTAAGTTATATAATAGAATCTCCCTTGTGTAATTTAGACACACAGATTACTCATAAATCTTTCGGTTCTTGATATTTAACATATTATCCAGAGCCTAACAAGAGAACTCCTAATCTATCTTCCCTTATTTCTCTTTTTCATAATTTTAATTTGGTAATAGAGAGATATCACCCTCCATGAGGGATTTTCACTACCATCATCAGTTTCCGGCATCACCAGCCCCAGCCACCATCGTTCGCCGCTAAAAAAGTTTTTCGGTGACCATTTCGATCAAAAAGTACGTCAATAGAATTAAAAGGAGCCGATCTACCTAACATCGGAGGACCCACCGTCAAAAGAGGTCCTATAACATCTCATATATTTGAAATACATATTAATAATTAAATTGAGGGTTAAATGGTATGATTAGTGAAAATCCTAAGTTTTGGGTCAAACTAAGTACGAAGGGCAAACGGTAAATCAACAAATACGTAACCCTAAATTGTAAAATGGTAGAATTAGGCCTCAAATGATGAAAATAATATTGGAAATGAATTCAGAACGATAGGTTAGACAAGTTTTGAAAAATTGATGAATAGTATTTTTATCGCATGAAATACTGTGGTACAGTTGCACCAAAAAACTTTTAGTATTGATTTTAATAGTTGATTTCAATAAGAGTATGGATTTCTGGCAACAAGATAAATAGAATGGATATTTCCCCGTCAAATGGCACATCATAAAGGATGTTCCAAATCCTCAGCTACGACATATAATACTCGAGAATAATGATCACAAGCCTGTAACAAATAGTAGAGACACACAAGAGGTATACATTTTTCATGTTTTAGTAAAACAACTATTTCCTGAAAATACCTTAATTATTTCTTCTTTGTGCTTACTCTTATCTTGTATGTTTCCACTTTCCAGGTGAGTTTTCCCCAAGGTGTTGAAATTCTAAACATTTTTAAGAACCATGTGGCAAGAACATCCATATGGGATGACTTTGAATTTTATGAAAGTCGTCAGAAGGTCATGCAGGAGAAGAAAATAAGACAATCTATGCCCCATACCAATATACAGGTTTGTTTTCACACTGCTACCTTATTCCAAGCTTTTTACTAATTATAGCAAAAACATTGATTCCAACATTTCCTTTTTGATATGATTTGATATTGGCAATAATGGATGAGAGTGCATGTGATTGTAGGACCCCATTGGCATAAATGTGTATGGAGGAGTAGGAATTCTTTCACAATATCTAACAAATGTCTAGTTGATAAAAGATTCTAAAGTTGATAAACAAGTAGTTCTTTAGACTTTGGAGCATGTTATGCTATTCTTGGCTTTAGTGTTTCCCAATTTGTTAATTGTGGTTTATTCTCTGCTCTTTATTTAATTTTTGTGTCCTTTGAGATATGCTTTGCTTATTTTTTTTATGTATAATTTTGTTGGCAGCATGTAGATGAATTAACCACTGTATTAGTGTCAGTAGACATATCAAGTGTGAAGAACATGGAGGATCCTAAGTTGGTTGAGAAAGTGAACAATGACTGAAGAAAATGTAGAGATGATGATTTTCCTAGGGACCCCGCCATGTTAGCATGCTGGTTAAGATTGCTACAGCACACAGAGCAGTTGACACTGCCAAACCTGAGCTACAATGTAAGAGCTCATGAATTCAAGTTGAAGTTCTAATCAAAATTCTTGCTTGATATGAACCTCACCAAGAATAGTGAGACCTAAGACCAATTTAGTTAGGATCGTTTCTACAATCAGGAATTTAAAACAATAAATAAAGAACCTTGACCCGTTATCTATGGAAGATAAGAACCAAAGGTATAAGAAGGATAAAGACGCCACACTCAAGAAAGAAGAAGGTGAGTGATAAGTTTGGTTTGACGCCACAAGAATAAACTTCTTGATAAGTTCAGAGTTCTAGATAAGAACCAAAAAGAAGAAACCTCTCTATTATATTATAACTTCAAAATCTCATTACAAGAGTTATATCCTCCCTTATTTATACTTGGAACATCCCTCCAAGAATAGGAAAAGACTTAGCAAATGAAAAGACACTAATTTAAAGTTGACAACTTGGAAAAGAAAAAGACTGTAATCAGCCCACTAAACATTAATGACGTTGGAAATGTGAATCAACCTTACTAAGCATTAATAACATTGAAAATGTTTTCAGCCCCACTAAGCATTAATTGACATTGGAAATTGCTACTCATTCCACTTAACCTCCCTTGCATTGATGACATTAACTAAATTCTAATTATGAATAAATTTGGGCTTGATGTCTTCATGATTAGCCCACATTTGCTAGATCAACCCACTAAGAGCTTCTTTAAAGTTCTTGACCCTTGATCTTGTGATTGGCCCATTTGGCAATTGCAATGGATCACTGGGTGTTGCCTCCTTATTCATATCATTCCCTCCCTCTTCAAAAGGATTTGTCCTCAAATCTGCACCTACATCAAAAGGAGATAAATCAGAAACATTAAATGTTGCACTAGATTGTACTCACCTGGAAGGTCAAGCTTGTAGGCATTATCATTTATTCTCTCAATCACTTGAAATAGTCCGTCACCCCTTGAAAACAGTATGGGTCGTCTTTGGGCTGGAAATCTTTCCTTTCTCATATGTAACCAAACCCAATCTCCTGGTTCAAAAACTACTTTCTTAAAAACCTCAATCAATGGTGCTGCTAGGCTACTAAAACTCTTCACAAATAGTCTATAAAAATTAGCTAGCCTATGAAAACTTTGAACTTCACTCACACAAGTAAGACTAGGCCAATCTTGAATTGCCTTTACATTTTCTTCATCCACCTCTATCCCTTTAGAATTAACAGCAAAACCAAGGAACACAAGCTTGTTAGTACAAAAAGAATATATTTTTTAGATTAGCAAACAACTTCTCCTTCATCAAAACATTCAAAACAAGTTTTAAATGCTCAACATGCTCATTCAAGTTTTTGCTATAAATCAGAATATCATCAAAATATACAACCACAAATTTTCCAAGGAATGCACACAAAACATGATTCATCAACCTCATAAAGGTACTGGGTGCATTAGTTAAACCAAATGGCATAACCAACCATTCATACAGCACATATTTTGTTTTGAATCTGCTCATCACCTTCTTTCATTCTGATTTGATGATATCCACTCTCAAGATCAATTTTAGTAAAAACACATGCACCATGCAACTCATCTAGCATATCATCAATTCTAGGAATGGGATGTCTATACTTTACAGTGATATTGTTGATAGCGCGACAATCAATGAACATCCTCCAAGAACCATCTTTCTTAGGCACAAGCAATACTGGAACAACACATGGACTCATGCTCTCACGCACATGCCCCTTTTGCATAAGCTCATTAACTTGCCTTTAGAGTTCCTTTGTTTCTTCAAGGTTGGTTCTATATGCTGGCCTATTTGGAATTGTTACCCCTGGTATGAAATCAATTTGGTGCTCTATACCCCTTATTGGTGGTAAACCATCAGGTATTTCTTCAGGAAACACATCCTCAAAATCCTGTAAAACAGAAACAATTGCACTAGGCAAAGAAGAATCAACTTCGTTAGTGTTAAAACAAGCCTTCTTATACAAGAGTACAATCATAGGCTGTTTTAGGACCAATGCTTTGTTAATCTCACCAACTTTCACAAAGAAGTTCTCCTTTTTTCTCTCTTTTCTTTTCTCACTATCTGAAACTTGTTTTTCACTCTCTTTTTCTCTCTGATTTTCTCTTTCTTTTTTCTGGTCACTCTCTTTTTTCAACCTTACTTGATCCTCATACACTTGCATTGGACTTAAAGGAGCAAGAGTAATGGTTTTGTTATTCATAACCAATGAGTATCTGTTAGTGTACCCATCGTGCATCACACGTCGATCAAACTGCCATGGACGCCCTAAGAGAATATGCCCAGCTTGCATTGGCACAACATCACATAACACCTCATCCTTATACTTTCCAATTGAAAATGGAACTACCACTTGCTTGTTCACCTTGATTTCTCCACAATCCTTCAACCATTGTAGTTTATATGGTCTAGGATGCTTCAGAGTTGCTAAATTTAACTTCTCCACCAAAATAGTACTAGAAACATTTGTACAACTTCCTCCATCAATAATCATAGAACAAACCTTGTCCTTTACATTGCATCTAGTATGAAAAATATTTTCTCGCTGCAACTCCTTATCTTCTTTAACTTGCACATTAAGAGCTCTTCTAGCCACTAAAAGCTCTCCTTCAACTGGTAATTCTATATCACTTGCATCTTCTAAAGAAGGCATGGATTCATTATCAGATTCACCTTCACTTTCAACATCACCATTATCTTTCAAAATCATGACTTTGTTATTTGGACATTGAGAAGCAATATGGCCCCTTCCCAAACACTTAAAACATTTTATGTCTCTATTTCTAGAGGATTGAGATT
Organism: Gastrolobium bilobum; assembly: GCF_033153095.1. Taxonomy (NCBI): domain Eukaryota; kingdom Viridiplantae; phylum Streptophyta; class Magnoliopsida; order Fabales; family Fabaceae; genus Gastrolobium; species Gastrolobium bilobum. The sequence goes on from NW_026897595.1 coordinate 13,068, forward strand.
CAGTTTTACCTTGGCTGGAAGTGTTTACAACTTGGTTGGTTTTAGAGGAACCAACTGGAGATTTAAAATGAGGCTTCTCTTCATTTTTATTCCATGTTGGTCTTGAATGAGAAGTGGAATTCTGCCCCATGCGCATGGTACCCTTCCTTTTGAGTTGCCTCTCCACCTTTATGGCCATATGCACCATGTCATCTAACTTCACATAATGTTGTAATTCTACCACATTTGCAATGTCCCGATTTAAGCCAAGCAAAAATCTGGCCATAGTAGCTTCACGATCTTCATCTACATTGGCTCGAATCAAGGTTGTCTCCATCTCCTTGAAATAGTCTTCAACACTTTTAGAACCTTGTGTAAGACTTTGTAATTTCTGAAACAAGTCCCTATGGTAGTGACTTGGAATAAATCGCCTTCTCATGACAGCTTTCATGTCCTCCCATGTTTCAATAGGTCTTTCACCATGTCTCCTCCTGTTTGACACAAATTGATCCCACCAAACAATAGCATAATCAGAAAATTCTATGGCAGCCAATTTTACCTTTTTCAACTCAGAGTAGTTATGACAATCAAACACCAACTCCATCTTTCTTTCCCACTCCAAGTAAGCTTCTGGATCATTTCTGCCTTGGAAAGATGGAATCTTCATCTTGATACTTCCTAGGTTATTATCAACCCTTTCTTCATTACGCACTCTTCTTCCTTCATTTCGACGTTCATTCTGCCTCGTATCAACTGTAGAATTGGTGTCATCTTCATTTTGATGTTCTGAAGCTCTCGGTTGTGGCTCCCTTTGTTCAACTCTTTCAATTCTATCTTGCATTTCATCAAACCTGAAGTTCAATCTTTCAAATCTCTGTGTCATGGCTTCAAAGTAGAATTTGAAATCTTTAGGAATTTGAGCATCACCCTCTTGAGACATTTTTTTTAATCTGCAAAAAAAAAAAAAAAAGTTAAAATATCCTTATGTTTTACTTTTTTGGTGCGTCATTTGGCGGCTTTTTGACCACTATAGCCTTTTTTAATAATTAATTACCAAATTGACCTTATTTATAAACTATTTCAAAAATTTAACCTCTCTAGAAAACATAACACCAATCTGCCCCTGTTTGACCATTGACCATGAAGCCTACCTGGGTACACCCCTCCCTACCCGGGTATTTTTTGAAAATTTATGCCTACCAGGGTAGGGAGGGGTGTACCCGGGTATAGTTCTTGACATCTGAAAAATTGCTTGAATTATTTACCCGGGTAGGGAGGGGTGTACCCGGGTAAATCTCGACCATAAACCCCAAAATCGTTTGAATATTATCTCAACTATTTCAAGTATTTATGGCATCTCAATGTGTTGTTATGCACCACAATAATTTATCCTCATTGATTGCGCCTCAATAAATACGCTCCATCGTTGCTTGATTTCTGGAAATTATCTGAAGTTATTTATTTTTGAATTAGTATTTATTTTCTTCCTAATCTGTTACAATTTTGTTTTCCTTTCAAAATTGTTTCCCTTTATTTTCTTCCTAAGATGAAGGGTACAATCCCTATAAATCAGCTACACACTAGTTAGGAAAGAAATCAGCATTAAAAAAGGGAAACAAAATTGTAACAGATTAGGAAGAAAATAAATACTAATTCAAATGCACCACAATAATTGATCCCCATTGATTGCGCCTCAATAAATACGCTCCATCGTTGCTTGATTTCTGGAAATTATTCTGAAGTTATTTATTTTTGAATTAGTATTTATTTTCTTCCTAATCTCTTTCAATTTTGTTTCTCTTTTTTAAAGAAATCAGCTACACACTAATTAAGAAAGAAATCAGCCATAAATATTTGAAATAGTTGAGATAATATTCGAACGGTTTTGGGTTTCTGGTCGAGATTTACCCGGGTACACCCCTTCTTACCCGGGTAAATAATTCAGGCAATTTTCCAGATGTCAAGAACTATACTCGGGTACACCCCTGCCTACCCGGGTAGGTAAAAAATTTCATAATATACCCAGGAAGGAAGGGGTGTACCCGGGTAGGCTTGATGATCAACGGTCAAACAGGGGCAGATTGGTGTTATGTTTTTTGGGGAGGTTAAATTTTCGAAATAGTATATAATGAAGGTCAATTTGGTAATTAATTATTAATAAAGAGTTATAAGGGTGAAAAAGCCGTCATTTGGCTTATAATTTGATAGCTTTAATAATGAAATACTTTAGGTTTATCGAAAGACATATCTTTAAAATGACCAAAAAAAAGAAAAAATTTTGATATATATTTATGGAGAAATTATAATTTGCCTTCCTGTGAGGATTAAAAAAATAAAAAAGAATTTTTTTTTGGCTGATACTGAACTCCAGTTTGCGTAGTTTTAACGTTTTTAGTTAAAACCTAGCAAAAGATGAATAAATATGCATTGTACATAACTTTCGTTCTGAAGTTTTTGAAAGTTAAATCTTTAATGAAATATCTTCAGAATTATTTTAACTTTAATTTATTTTTTTCTTCGGTCTTGGGCGAACAGTACATGCTACTTGATGTATTGTTACAACTTACAAGGCAGTGCAGGTTGATGTGTTGTTACTTGTTAGCCCACTCTTCATTTCTTTAATTATTTAAATATTTTGGTGGTGTTATCCCTCAATCTATGTTTTTATGATAGGTTGGTGACAATTATTATTTATGTTACACCGACACCGATACGGAACACGACTCGATATAACATTTTCACTCATTAATTTTAAAAAATGTTAAATTTTGATACGTTAGAATACATTTTGATGTTAAATAATATTTTTTATTTATGCAGTGTGTATTATATTTAATATTTAACAATTTAATAAAAAAAATTAAATTTATAATACTCATCAATTTTGCAAAGAAATATTTATATTAAACTCAATAAAATAGTTATCGTAATCCAACGTATATTATAGTTGGAATTAAAAAATGCAATACATTGCAACTTTTGAATTATTTTTGAGTCTCAACAACGCATGTCAGAGTGTTAGAGAGTGTCGGACACGGCACATCATATTTTTTGAACTGCATCATACATCGTCACCATGTCTAAATAGTCTCTCTTTATTAATACAGGAATTTATTTTCATATATATTCTTTTGTTAGTTCACTTCTAAAGCAAGCAACAGCCACAGATAATTTTTGAGCCTGCTTTTTATCGTATAACAAAATATGTAACAAATAATGGATTATACTTGATAATAAAATATATAGTAAATAGGTTTTATGTAATTTTTAATTGAGATTTTTTTCAGACACCAAAAAAAGAAAGAGCATAATTTTAGAAAAATGGTACGTAATTAAAGACCAGCCGATGTAAGAAAAATGATTTTTTAGGTTATTCGTCGAAATTAAAAATATGTAATAATTAATAGCTATACATATTTCTCATTCAGAGAGAAAAAATATTTAGTGAGATTTATTTAAGAAAAAACATTTTATGCTAATTATGTTAATTTTTCTCAAGAAGGATAGAATTAATTATTTAAATTCAATCAACAATTAATTTTCTTATCTTTATTTCTAACCAATCCTTTATTTTTTCCCTTATCAATTTGTAATATTCAAACAGGTTTAAAGATAAAACTTTTATTTTCTTTCGATTCTTTATCCATCCTTTCTCTTTAATTCGTTACTCTCAACAGATCCTAAAAGAACTCAAGAGTTAGGGTCGGCAAAATGGGCTGAGCCCGCCGGGCTGGCCCGCCCCGCCTGCCAAATGGGGCGGGTTGGGTTGAGTCTTTCAACCCACCAGCCCGCCCAACCCGCCCCGCCAAACCCGTCAGCCCATATGGGTCAGCCCGCCAAGTCATTTTTTTTTTTTTTAGGTTACCCAATTGTTATGTAGCTCCGTATCTTAGATTTCTCTGCTTGCAAGTAGCTTTTTTGAATTGTTGTGGACTGCTCATACAACACTTTGTTACTTGTTTTGTTATTCTATTTTATCCTGATATGATTTTATTTTTTTATTATTATTTTTGGATTGAAAGATGCATATTTATATGCAGATTATTAAACACTGATCTTCTTGGTTTCATAAGCACATTAGGATTTTATACAGATTTTTGTATGCTTTTATGCAGATTTTTTTATGTGATTTTATGCAGAATTTAATTTTTTGTATTTTATTTTTATATTTTTTTTATTTTAGGCGGGCTGGCCCGTAGCCCGCCAGCCCACTCATAAAACGGGCCGGGTTACTCAATTCAACCCATTTTGTCAAAACGGGCCGGGGCGGGCCAGCCCATTTTGGGCGGGCTAGTGGCGGGCCGGGGCGGGCTGGCCCATATTGCCAGCCCTGTCAAGAGTATACATGTGAATCTCAACTTCCATTACATTTATTTATACTAGGGTCAACCCAAACATGGAAGTTTAATTAGCTGAACTTATTATCTCCCCAATTATTATTTGAATGTATACGATCGGGAGTTGTTTGAATCATCTTTTTTATCTTCTTTTTTTAGTTAGAAGCAACTTATAAGCTAAAGTCAAAAAAAAAATAACTTATAAAAAAGTTAAGTTATTTGATAACTGTATAAATTTTTTAGCTGAAAAGTCACTTAAAAGCACATATTTTAAGAAAACTCTATATATATATATATATATATATATATATATATATATATATATATATATCTTTATAGCTCTTCATTTTAAAAAATAATAATTTAAGAAAAACTAACAAGTGCTTAAAAAAAGCTTCTCCTAATAGTTTTTAACTTTTAACTTTTTTTATTATTATAAAAAAAAAACTTTTCATTATAAAAGTTTTTCTAAAAATTTGTAGCTTGTGACATAAAAAAGAGAGAATCTAAAATAGCAATAGTAATGCTGTATATTCAGTTGAAGTAGTTAATGGTGGGGTGGGGTTATCATTGTGGTGACGAATCTTGTATGTATTTTTACAAAAAGGAATTTATCTATTTTTCGGGATCTCGAAGAGAGGGTGAAAACACATAAAAACTCTTGCATGAAAATAGAAAAATAAACGTAACTCCAATCTTTTAAAACATGCATATTTCTAAGGCGACTAGATTTCAAGAAGAAATTATATAAATGGAGACTTCAACTAGACTTGTTAAAAAAAGAAAAAAAACTTTGTTCCTTTGACAATCTCATTCTCCATACATTTTTTTGATTGGTTATACAAATACATAAAATCATTGCATAAACGTGCAGACCTCATTTGTTTAAGTGAATTAAATTTAACAATGAAAACTCATCATCTAATCAAAAGTGTTTTATTCCACGGAAAGAATTCAAATCTCACCATTCAAAGAGGGAATATATTCTTCCATGTTCCATGCAAAGTTCAATGAAAAGAGATATAAAATAAAATCTTAATTCCATTTTCTCCCCCAACATGAGAGCCTCTCATTCCTGGAATGAACATGAGATTAGTTAAGCATTGAGGTAAAATACAAGGAGAATTTAGTGCAAAGCCAAATTGTATTTATACATGAGAACTAATCGCCCATTTACAACTACTCATTGTTCTATACTGTCATTGTCAGACTAGGATGTTTCCAACACCAATGGCAAGTAAAATAATTTGCAGACGGTGAATTTGTTGATTCAAGTTTCACCAGTTGGCGGTCTGCGTCCTCGAAGAACTCTGCCGCGGGGAGAAGCTCTTCCACGACCTCTAGGAAGTGCAGAAACCACCCCAGCCTGTCTCAATTGAGCCCTCTCTCTCGGGCTCGCTGTGATAAATTTATGGTTGTTGACGGAGTACTAATAGGTGATGTCTGCTTTATCTCTTCTGTTTCAGATGGAACACTACTGGTGGTGACTGGCTTTGAAACAGGTAAGTTCAATTTAGAGGTACTACTTTCTGCAGCACTACTCGCCAAAGTACCCTGACTCACGACAGCTGCAGGATCAGCTACCTGATCAGTCTCAACTGATATTGGTTCGTTCCCATCAGCAGCCTCCTCAGCCAAGTCACCTTCATCATTCTTATCATCACTTAAAAGCTCAGGAGAATTAATCTCACCAGCCTCTAGAGCTTCATCATCAACCCTAGCTGGGGAACGTTCAGGGGTTGCAGCAGGCTCCGCTTGACCTTCCCGAGTTTCTTGGTTTTCCACTATGTTAGATAGATCACTGCCACACTCAAGATCTCCAGTCTCTGGCAACACTTTCGCGGTCGCCCTCACTGAACCGACTTAATTCTCCCTCCTCTCTCTCAGAGTGCCAATGTTGATTGCTGGTTGTCTGCTTCAGTGTGATCCCTCTGAATCTCATCAGACTGAACTATTGATTCAACAGGTTGATCTAGATTCTCTTCTGAAATTCCGGTTTTGTCACCTTGTAATTCTTCTTGACTCGTACCACCCAAGTGTTGCGGATCTTTGGTTTCCTCGTCTTTCCCAAGAGCAATCTCACCTTCCTCATTTTGACCTCCTCATTTTGGCCTTGTGGCAACTCACCACCGTCAAATGATTCTTCGGTGATTGGATGACTGCCAGTAAATTCCGGAGTTGTAACAGGCTGTTCTTCAGCACTATCTTCTGGGGACTCTGATCGTTTTGATTTCTTCAATACAGGTACCACTACATCAGAGCTCTTTTCACCAGGTGTGACAGATTCAGAAGTGGAGGTAGGAGCAATGCGTTTTCGAGACAATGGTTGAGATGATAGAGCATAATTGCTTGGAGTTTCTGTGTCACTAGAAGGTCCAGGCTTGCGATTGAGATGGTCTTTTTCTATTTTTAGGGTTTCAATCTCTTTCTTATGGCCATCCAGCTGAATTTCTCGTTCCCTCATAAGATTCTCTGTATCAGCTCTTGCCTTTTGTGCTAGTTCACGCATTTTCTAGTAAGAATTCAAGAAAGTTATGTTTCTTAGTAACACAAAACACTACACCATGCAACAGATTTTACCGGAATATAAGTCAACAAACAAACCACACGAGGCTATCTTGAAAAGTCAACACAAATCAGTTGATGATGGTGATACATGCAAGAAATTTTGTCAACAAAGAACGGCAAGGAGATATGGGAAGAGGACCAAAATAAAATTCGTTTTTTCTAGCTCATCAGTAAGCAACATTTTTATGAACCTTTTATAACAAGAAAATGTAAACAACCAAAAAGGAAACAGGTAAAGGGCATATCCATATACCTGACACTCTTCAAAGTTGTGCTTATTTTCTTCCCTGAGCTGCATGTTACTCTCACGAAGTAAGTTCATTTCCCTAATCTGTAAATGATATTAAAAAAGATCTTATTTGATTAAAAAGTAGATCAACTTATTATGTCATCAAGAACCAAGCCATAGATAATGAGGAAAAGTAGATCCTGACAACAAGATTCTCAACCTGAAGCTGCAATGATTTGAACTCTTCTTCGGTAAACAAAAATGATCTTGATTTTGCACGCTCAGCTTCTAGCGATGCATGTGCAGACTCTTCCACCTTCAAGGCACTATCAAGCTACAAAATACCATTAAATACACGAAATATAAATTTCAAAGATGGACACAAGAAACTGAATTCAAAAATCAAGTTCTTCACATGAATGACCCTTCCCCAAACATATATATGACATAAATGCACTCCTCTATATCCGATTGAGTTCCAAACACATGCTATAGAATATGAAAAAACAAAATACTATTGTTAAAATAACAAATCATAATGTAATAGCTCTATCTCTTCATGCGGAGAACATCAGAAGGGCTGGCAGCTGTTTAAACAGTTTAAAAAACCGTAACACACATCCACATCAAGGGCCTTAGGTGACAGTAACAGTGAAAATCGTAAGTTTCTTTGAATCCAGAGTTAATAATTGTCAGAAGGAGAAGTTATAGGGAAAAGGCAAAGAAAATATAACAAAAAAATTGCTGCCCTCAACAACAAATCCTTACAAAACCAAAGACAATCATCACCCATTTCAAATTAGCAGAGAAACTGAGACTGGATAAGAGATTAGGTTGAGATACAGATAAAAAAAATTAAAAATATAATTATACGAAGATTGGAAGAGAATAGATATTACTCATGTCAGACAACAGGTGTTGATTCAGAATGATATATCACGTAATAATAGAATAATGGAATATAAAATATCAGTTATTGGAGCACTTGCTAAATCATTTACCTAGCCATAAGAAGGTAGGTTGAGAGATTAGGTATTACACACAGAATACAGATGTTTATATGTTAAGATATAAAAAACATATCAAAGAAGCAACTGTGCAAAATTTAACCTGTGACTGTAATCGCAGTTTTTCTTGTTTTAACAATGTAACTTCTGTTTCTGCCTGTGTCAGTAGAAAAATAGTATTAGACAACCAAGAGATGAACATACAAAAAGAAGAAAGAGAGAGTATTAGCAAGACTAAGGTATTTACAATTTCTTTTGAACGTCGGAGATAATTAATCACATTTTGAAGGCCAGCATCACTAAATGTATCTGCACTACTACTTCCAGATGAAATGCCAGCAGCAATACGCTCCTTCTCAGCCCATTGAATATGTGAAGCCTCAAGTTGGGTATGCAGTATTTTATTCTGAAGAATGTTGATAGTGTTCCTCAAGTAAATAAAACAATAGCAACTAGTATAATACAACATAAGACGGGCAGAAATATCAAATGAAATGCCATATGGCATTCTAACTTCCATGCATTAAAAATCCTCAAATCATCAATAGGTCTGTTGCCATAGCATATGAACCAAAAATTTATACCCAGTTCTTCAATGACACATGCAATTGAACAAATGAGAAAAACTAGAATGAAGATGAAAAGATGAAATTAAGAAGAAAATTGGAGGATAAATAGATAAGGAATCCTCCACAACGGGAGAAAGGAAAAATAAAACAACAAAAAAACTAGAAGACATCAGGGGAGCAAAATTACCAAATCCTAAATCAATTGCTTAGCCAAAGAAACTTAAGAAAATATCTGACAGTTACATATTAAAAATAACATCAACGATATTAATTAGATCATGTCCTGAATAAATCAAGTTCCAAACAAAAACAATTCGCCCATAATTAAGATTTTATATAAAAGTTACTCAAATAAACCTGATATGTAAGTATCTATGACATAATCATACAGTTTTCAGCAAAAAAAAGTTTCTTTTTGTACTGAAGCACATTAAAAACAGTCATAAAAGATATTCTCAATGACCTGTTCATTGATTTCTTCGTATTTCTTTTCAGCATCTTTCCTCGATATCTCTAGTCCTGCCTTCTCCTCTTCCCACTTAGCCTTTAGTTCATTCTGTCAAACACAATATAAAAATTGCAATTATCATTTAAAACTTAATGACTTTCTATTGATTACATAAAAAAGACATCGTGACAAATCAATTGGAACAAAACCAAAAATAACATAAAGAAAGGCCAAAAAAACAGATAAAATAGCAAGTACTCAAGATGGAAGGTAAAGTTGACAAGTGCAGAAGCAAACCAGCACATAAATCAGAAATATTACCCACGGCCTTGGTTTCCATCACTCACATCCAAATGTCCTCAAGCAAGAATAAATTAAAAATCCAGTGGAATTAGCACTTTAAGAAAAGGGATGGCCTAGTGTAATTAGGTGTTTATACTAAAAGGCCTATTACCCCAAGCCAAATTGCCCCAGCTCATTTTGGTCCAAGGACACAGGGCGGAACAGGTTGGGCTAGGTTGGCTCTTTTTTAGTTCAAAAGATTTAATAAGTCAGGTATATATGCCTGAATTTGGGGGTTAGGTTGGAAACATGGAATATGATCCAACACCCGGAGAAACACATTTCTCATCTCCTTTCCCACATTCATTCTCCAATCACAGCCTGAGTTGCTGGCTCATTCTTCAAAAGGCACGCGGTCAGTATTTCTGATTTTGGAAACAATAAGTTGCATTTAAGAATATTATTGAGTATCTACACTTCCCCTTTAACTCTCAAAATTCTCCCTCTCTTTTTACCATCTTCCCGAAATCTTTCTACCCTATACAATTCTATTCACTTAATAAAATACAGCAGGGTTCTAGTAGTTATATAATCATCATTAACTTCAGTACAAATATCTCATTTCTTTAAATTGAATAAACTTTATGTAAGAACCAATTCAACCCAAAAACTTAAGTTGTTAGGTGATGGCCTCTTTAATGGTTTATATTATACTCTAACACGCCCCCTCACACGAGAGCCCACTGGGCTTGAAGGGTGGATCATGCACAGGCCCACCTACCTGTGCTAAAAAAATTCCACAAGAGAAAGTGGGGGACGGTGAGGATCGAACTCAGGACACGAGGCTCTGATACCATGTAAAGAACCAATTCAACCCAAAAGCTTAAGCTGTTAGGTGAGAGCCTCTTTAATGGTTTATATTATACTCTAACACTTTAGAATCAAAGTTTGAACCACGTAACACTCTAAATTCATGTTTTCTTATTGAGTCAACTAACACAATTAAGATTTAAAACTAAAAAGTTTAAAATAATAATAATAACAACTTATCATCCCACCATTTGTATGTGGAAATCAAATTAATGACTTTCAATGAACCACACATCTTGACTACCATACTGCAATCAAGCTATCACAGTTATACATATCAGGAAAATGGTAATGAGAACATAACATTCAAACTATTTTTCTGCTGTTGCACCTGTAATAGTGATTCAGTAATGCCTCTTCTATAACATGACCACTCATAACCAAAGAAAAGAACAATGTATCTATCATTATCGGTCATATACGTGTGTGTATGAAACCTTAACTATCGACTACTCAAATAGTTCATGAAGAAAAATCACTAAGATTTAGACCGGCTATTTCTTTTAAAACTGCATGACGCAAAGCAGCCAAAGGTAAGGTATATTAATCCTATGATAAGCCACCAAAATAGAGTAAACCAAACCAACTAAGATATCATAAGGGGCTCCAATAAATACCTCAGGATTTTTGAACAAAAATATATAAGAAGGCAGAAACAATAAACGAACTATAGTATAAGTATCAAAAAAGAAACAAATAGTAAATGTAAATATGGAATGAATATGAAATTTTACATTTTCAATTTTCTGAGCATCAGCTAGTTTACGTAATTCAGATGCCTCCTCCTGGAGCAAGGCCAGTGCTTTAGATGTTTTCGTCAACTCCTGAATTGTTTCAGACTGGAGAATAACCTGTGCCATTAAAAACATCTAACATTAGAAAGAATGAAAAAAAAAAAAAAATAGCAGAGTATGAAATGTGTTATCTCCAAGTTTCCAACAGTTTGTAAAAATGATCATAAAACAAAAAATATTCACATCTCCAAAAATTAACTATCTAAACAACAGAAATAAAAGTAAAAAAAAAAGAATCAATGGAAACAATTAAGGGGATGTTTGGTTTGTTTTCTATTTTCATTTCCAGTAGATATGTTTTCATTTACAATTATAAAAAGTCACCCTGTTTTCATTTTTGTATCCTATTTTCAAGTGATTTCAATTTATTGTACAGGATATGGTGAAAACAACATTTCCTAGTTTTCATAATTTCAAGGTTATCGGAAACAAAATGAAAACAAGGTTGCAATTTTGTATTTCTTAATTAAAACAGGATAAAAATAAACACCCTGCAAGATAGATAAGCATGCTGAATTCTAAAAAAGACATCCCCTAGTCAGAAACCCTGAAATGGGTTGAGTTTTCAGAGAGAGAGAGAGAGATGAGAGAGCAGAGCTAATGCTCATCCCTAAATGATAGCAAATCAGAACCCCGGCACTTCTGCCCAAAGTAGTCAAAATCACGATTTTGCAATTTTTCACAGTAAATGATCCAAATCGGTTGCTGGATCACAATTGCATAAGATCGAGTGAGATCACCGGGGAAGATAGTGGGATTGCGTGATCGCCGATTAAGCTTTTGGGAGAGTTGGTTGCTTGACAAAAATGCTGGAGAGTAAGATATCCTCAACAAATGCAAAACGAAAGGAGAAAACAAAGCACAGAAAAATAAAAGGCACGTCTAAAAAACTAGTCAGTGTAGGAGAGAAGTCTAGTCTCCTAAGAAAAATAGGATAGCCAATGCACAGCTCTCTTAGGAAAAAAAAATTGAAATGAACACTGCTAATCCTGATTGCCCAGCAGCCCTTGGAAATGGATATTTAAGATAACAAAACAAAAAACAATATCAGCATAATTATTTACTAGCTACTTGAATCTAAATATTAGTCACTCAATTAAATGAAAAAATAAAATCAGATAGCCAAGCAACTTCAGCACACAAAACAAGACTCATGCAACAATCTACTACAAACAAATTTTGCTATATACGAAGAACAATCTTTTAACCTGTCTTTCATAATTGGTTTGAGCTCCACGCCATTTCTGATGCTCCTTGTCCAGCTGCTCTTTAAAACTAGAGATCTGAATTTCCATTGCTGAAATTTGAGAACTGCATGCACAAAAAATGTGAGACATAAAACCAAACAAGCAGCAAATTTAACACTGTAGTACTCAGATACAACTTACGATTTGGTTAAAATTTCTTCTTTAAGATTTGTTATTTCAGCCAAAGTAGATGTAAGAGCCTCTTCCTTTCCCCAAGTTGCAGAAGCCACTTCTTCAGATTTCAAACTAGATTCATTTTCAAGCTCTGAAACTTTCTCATTAAGCGAATGAAGTTCAGCTTCTAGTGCTTTCTTTGCATTGTCAGCCTATACGCGTTACAAAGAAGACAAACAAAATCCATTTGGTACAATAGCAAATAGCATGGAAAATAGCTTTCAAGATTCAAGTATGTTAGAATACCTCCATCTTATAGTTCTCATGTGCAACTTCTATCTGTTTAAGTGCCTCTTCATTCACCTCAGCAATGCTCTTATACTTCAAATAAATGCAAACCGGCAGTTAGTTTAATTATAAATTAAATATTACTTGTTTGAAAGAATAAAATAATAACCTGCAGCATGTGAGTTTTGTTAGCATGTGCTTCCTCTTTCAATTTTTCAATCTCATCCTTTGCTGTTTGCAATTCAGCAACAACCTAGATAATGATAAAAAACCAACGTCAGGCACAAATGCAACAAAAGTAATGCATGAACACACCTACTTATTGAAGTGAAAAAATTGTAATAGATTCTATCATCTATATATGTAGCGTGTGTGCTCTGATTAGACAGCAATTTTCACTCAAACCCCATATTTCTTAGTCCTATAACTATACCTTTCCCTGTCTTTTGTGCCTAAAGATTGGTACAATCCCATATATTTTTCTTGCTTGTCAACATTTTTTCAAGTTCCAAGCTTAATAGTACTCTCTTTTAACTGTAGCCTTCTCTTGAAAACTTTTATCCCACCACCAAGATTAGAATAAACAGAATAAATATCAAGATTGCAGGGAAGTAAATATGTACAATAAACCTCCACTCAAGCACCAATTAGCAAATAACAGTACCAGTTATACACTCAAACTGGACTTCCATAAAATGGATGTCAAACTTCCTTCTCTAACATTCCAGCAATTATATAACACAGCACATGTCATGAATCTATCTGTAATCAACAAGATACTTGACCAAAAGGAGTAACACATAGATACAATAGGATAGACTTCCATTTAAGCTAATGTTTTTTCATAAGCACACAAACTAATTGACAGTGTTTCCAAAGAAAATCATAGACATGCAGATAGATGCTAAAGCTTTCTCATATTGATATCTTTTGGCCATGTTTTTGAAGATTTTGTTCTGCGCTCTTTTTGCTGCTTTTGATTTTGAGGATATTGATAGGATAAACTCTCCAATCAGGAAGAAAGGAAGATTTATATTAATGTGAGAAATGAATTTACAAGGAAGAATAGCAGGAAAATAAGAGCAGAATGTTCTCAACAATGGAGGATCTCTACAAGCCCCAGCTTCAAGCTGCAACAAAAAGAAATGAAAATTGCATACATCTACGATGACTGCATCCCCTCAAAATACCGAAGATTCCACTTTTCTCTCTTCTCTCACTAAAACACCACTTACCCCCAAAAATAACTGGATTTATTGGGGCTTGGGCCTGCGGGAGTACACCTTGAAGGGTTTGGCTGTTTTAGGAAACTCATTCATATCATTTCGGCTCTCCACTTTACCAGATATATTATCCTCCTTTGTGTTTCATTGTTCCATCTAATAAATTTTTTCTTTCATTTTATAAAAAGGGAGCTATAAAAATTCATAATGAATGCAAAGATTTTAACGATATAATGATATTCAACAAAACACACCAAACCTTATACCTTAATGAGTGTAAAGCCTAAGACTGATAGTTCTAAAAAGACAACCATTAGCAACAAACCTCACAAATTTAACAAAACCAATCAAAGAAAACAAACCTTATCATCCGTGGAACCCATTTTTCTTTGAAGACTTAAAATTTTTGCCTGTGTATAGAAATCGTAGTTAGTCTTTACAACAATTCATTGAGAATATGTACAAGAGAGCAACCTAAATCAAGTACCTCAGCAACGGAAGCCCTAGATTCAGCAGATGCAACTGCACGCATTGCATTAGCTAACTCTTTGCTCATGTCCTCAACATGTCTCAGAGAATCTTTTATGGTCTGGTCCCGATCTAGTGTGAGTCTCCGCACATTTTCACGCTCTTCTTGTAACTCTTTCTTGGCCTCAGCCCATTCCCTCTAAAAAGTGAGAATTTATGATAGCCATAACAATAAATCATTAAATAGAGACAAGTATGTGCTTCTCTAAGAAATTTTTATTATTATTCACAAGTTAATACAAAGAGTTTATAAGGAAATAAGAAAACACACCTCCAATTTCTTTAAATATTCTTCATGCTTTATCCTCTCCATGGTTCTTGCTTCCTACAGTTTCCAAATTAAGTAAACTTCCAAATAGAAAGTATTCAAGAAACATCAAAGTAACATCCACATTGAAGACAATAACCTACCTCTCGAACTTCCTCAGCACTCTGTATGGTAGCCAAACTAGCCTGCAGCATTAAGTGTTAGAATATACATAATTTATAGGACATAAAAAAAAAACACAAAAAAATCCTGACCTGCAAGCGCTGCACTCTTTCAGATAAACTGCGAACCTCATCAGATGCTCTCTTTTCAGCATTTGATATCACTTCCTTTTCGTGCTTTAAAACAGACAACTGAAATAAAGATAAGAAATGAGTTCATTAAAAAACAGGTACATGTACATCTCAGTACAAAAGTGTATAAAATTTTAAAAAATTGGATATTTAACTGGAATAAAATCTTAACCTCCATGAAAAGTTTCCGAGACAGCTCCTCAGCAGCATTCAATGACTCAGAGCTTTCACGCAATTTCCGTTGGTAGTCAACAACTAGCTGAGAAAACTCTACATTTCTTGCTAAAATGCCTTTTGCTTCAGCTTTCTAAAATGTCATCCAAAAATCCATATATTAGTACAATACAACACAGACATACAGGGAGAAAGCATTTAATGTTACAGACAAGTGATTGCCTGTTGTTCAAATTCTTTCATAAAGCCATCAAGTCTCTCTCTAGCAAAGTTTGCTTCTAGTGCCATCTTGTCACGATCTGATTGCAATACAATAATCTCACTCCTGAAGATATGGAAAATTTTAGACTAAAAAACCAATAATTACATGAAAGCATGTGGGTATCTATATGCTAAGAACAAATTCAACCCAAAACCTTAAGGTGTTGGGTGAGGGCCTTTTTAATGGTTTATATTATTCTCTAATACACCCCCTCATACAAGAGCCCTTTGGGCTTGAAGTGTGGATATTGCACAGGCCCAATGTTTTTGGTTTTACCTTGTGCTTACTTTAATTCCACTCGAAAGTGGGGGGCGGTGAGGATCAAACTCATGACCTTGTGGTCGCTGAAGCTTTGATACCATGTTAAGAACCAATTCAACCCAAAACCTTAAGGTGTTGGGTGAGGGCCTTTTTAATGGTTTATATTATTCTCTAATACTACATATGGATCAAATATAATATTTAATTATCCAGAGATCATTCCTCTAATAAACATTGAAGTCACTTGGTTAATTGATTTAAAAAATAAAAGCATGTTGATTGATGAGGGACCACGAGTTAAAGGAAGTTAGAGAAAAAAAGAAACTTCGTTTATAATTAAGAATAAAAAACAAAGCTGAAAAAAAATACAACTCCGCGTGTATAGCTTCTGCTAAATATTGATTATATCGTAAGCTTACATAACCTAATTAGTTTATGAGGAATATATTTCTCATGTTGTATGAGAAAAAATTATCTCATGCACAAATAAAAAAATATTATAGACCCACATAGTGGACAGAACCCTTCCCTAGACCCTGCACATAGTGGGATCTTTATAGCACCACGCTGCCCTTTAATAATCAATGTTAACTATAACTGTTTAATTCAGCAGCTTACTTCTAGGTTTCAATTTATTATATAATCTTCTTTCTACAGCCAATTAGACACACTAAATAACTACATAAGCATATTTATATTAACAAATTACAAAAACATCTGTACTATATTTTTCCTCCTATCAAATTAAAGTTAATGTTGTTTACACATGACATTAACTGCAAATCCCCCTAAAAAGTTAACATAGCAGAAAAGTTGGGTTTAAAAAGAAAACAGCAAAGATCCAATATGTTCGGAGACAACAATAGGCTTTTTGGTGATTTGGCTTCAGCAACATGGCTATTTTCTTCCTATTATGCATTACTTCAAACTGAGGTAATAAGTAGGCAGAGTCATAAACCAAACACAAATTATGATGCATCATAAACAAGAATAGCGTAAAGTAAGCTTGCAACATTACCTTGACTTTGCTAAGTCATTCTCAAGGCATCTCACACGATCTAAAGCTTTTTCCAGGGACTTCTTAGTAACTTCCTATAGTAATGAAAACAACAACATATATAACAATTGTTAAATGGCTATCGCGTGAGGGGACGTGATATGTATAAACCTATTCATGATCCTTCACCCAAAAAACTAATATTTTGACAACTTTGATCCTAGACAGGAATTATGAGTTGGAACTGTCTCTATCTGCTCCAACATTTGCTTTACCTGTGAACTTTCAATCAATGTCTTCAGGTTGATTCTTCCAACTTCTGCAACATCTGGTAAATCAAAAATCAATAAATGTAAGGCGCCAACAGTCCAAGAGGCACAGACACTAGTCAGACAATAAATAACCCAAGCAGCAATAGAGCTAATTTACACAAGTTTATAGATCAAAAAGTTTCACTCGGATAATGATATTCCATACATATTCACATTTCTCACATATAACAAAAATACTTAAACTGACATGCATAACCAATCTAACAAACAAATAAATTAATGCAATGGGATTGCCTAACACATTCTTCTGTGAACAAACAAACAATCGTAACCAATATGCAATGATTTACAAAACTTTTCATGCAATTGACCAATGAGGAAGTAACCCAGAAGCATTTTATCCTAGGCACTCACACAAGACAAAAGACAGAAAGAAAGGGGAGGAATCATACGTCTATCAATGTTCCCTCTACATTGGTAGCAGGTTATATGCATGTGAATAAGTTTACACATAAATCTGAAGACCCAGAAAGCACAACTATGGCACTGGACAAAAATATGATACCAACATAGACACAATAATATGGCAAAATAAAAAAAAGACCCATTTATCCAATTCTTATGATATCCCACCAGTCTTGGCACAAAAGTTACTAAATTCTTTTTATAAAAAAAGTCCCGTCTATGAAATTATTATGAAATGCCACCAGTGTTGTAGTATGCACACTAGGAGAATTCAACAGCATCCAATGAAAATCTATACAGATACGAGTCCAACACCATATCACCAGCCATTCTAAAGTGCTTGAGCTTCTTTGCTGAAGGGAAAATATAAACGTGCTTGTTTACACTTTCATTTGGCCAACATTATTACATCCTATAGGACATCTTCATCTCATTAGTTATTAGGGTGGAGAAGTGAACAATAATGCTGTTCATTAGAAGTTTAGAGCATAGTTGTCAATAAGGGGCAGCCCACCCCACTTAGCCCTAACTCACAAAGGCTTGCAGCCCACAAACATAGGCCAAAAAGCAGTGTGCTAGGTCCAACAGATGGCATTCCAAAGTTAGAATTTCAAAGAAATTATATAAAGCACATGATCCTCTTATATCCGATTGCATCCATTCAAAAATGTTCTAGTGTTTCAGTTTTTAACAATACAGAAAGTTTGATCTTTTTGGTTACACTAATAACTCCACTTTCTCAAACCTCAAAACATTTTAGTTGTTCTTATTCTCATATCCTATATTATATTATGGGTTTGCTTTTTCTACAGTCAATGCAGATAATTTATCTACATTGAGCCAAAAACGACGTCGTTTTGGAGCTGAAATCAAGGTATTTTTGTAATTATAACTTATTTCAGGGTTATAATAGTCTTTTTCATTATAATTTTTTAATTTTTCAACCCAAAACGATGTCGTTTTAGGAGCGAATGTAGATAACTTATCTACATTAACTGTAGAAACATCAAAGCCTTATATTATTGGACAAACTTGTTATGAATGACTGAATCCTCTTAACTAAGCAATTAGATATGAGACCTTCATACAGATGTAAATAATTAAGAATTTGATTTGAAATCATTTAACTCAATTGTACCGAAGGAATTGGACTCCAAATTCAATATTATCACAAGCTACCAATTCCTTTAATTTTGAACTCCAAAAGCTTTTTAAGTTACTTATTTTTTTACTAAAGTACAATTTTAAGGGGATACAGCTTGATATTTTGCTACATTGAAGAGCAGATAGATTACAATGACATATGGATTGAGTCTGAGTCATCAAACAGCTCCCACGTGTCTTTCGCAATCAGATCAGCTACAATTTCTTTATGCAAATTTCCTATGCTAGCCAAATCTAACATCTTTGGTAGGCATGAATTAACAATTGTCCATTTGTCCCCATTAAAACCCTAACAGATTCCTTTCTTCCTTCAACTTTCCCTGAAACCCATCAAATCCCAAAATCCTATTCTCACTGCTAACGTTCGCAGGACCAAAACAACCACCAATTGATTATTTAAGCCTCAACCTAATCACTGCTAAGCCTGCTTACTTTCACCTCTATCGCATAACCTTCCAATACACTTTTCTTCCGTTAATTCACCCTAGAAAAACCTTAATCCTTACCCATTAAAATCCATAACCTTTTGTTGTCCTTGTTAAGAACCAATTCAACCCAAAACCTTAAGGTGTTGGGTGAAGGTATATTTAATGGTTTATATTATACCCTAACACAATAACTGGTATGCAATTTTGCTTTCAAATATACACAAAGAAGAGCAAGGGCGAGCCCTGTGACTGAAAGGTCACGACTGGGAAACAGCCTCTTGGCAAAAAATGCCAAGGTTCCCCCCTTCCCTCACAAGTTGGGGAGCCATATACGCCACAGTTTTCCCTTTTAAAAAAGAAGAGCCATCCCATTAAGCCTCTATTCTTACTCAAAATTTATAGCATCAGAAAAAAGGGAGAGGGAGATTAAAGGAAAATAAATATTTCTGAAACCTGCAAGAGCTTCTGAAGATTGGCTATGAGATAAATGAAGACTATGCTCCTCCTCATACAACCTCTTATACATTGCAACCTAGAAGAAGTGGGAATGATGAATAGAAACACAGAGGTATAATAAATATTAACAAATCGAGGAGTTACAGCCTTTGGAGTTACAGAAAACCCCTATCCCCTCCCCAGGCTGCAGACCTCTTGTTATAACCAAAACAAAAACTATATAAAAGCTTACAGATGTACGAAGAGATTCAATCATGTGCCCTTGCTCTTCTGCTCTTTGTAGCACAGCCGCAACTTTAGAAGCAGCTTCTTCAGTATGTTTTTTGAGCTCCATTTCAAGCTTCTCCTGCAATTTAATAGTTCAAAATAACAATAATAATAATTATTATAATAATAATCATCTGAGAGTCCTTGCAGGCTGAAGCACGAGGATGGTAAAAAAATTATTTTCCAACCAACCTTGAATTCCACCTCCTGGTTTTCAATCTGGCAAGAAAGACTACGTACAAGGCTTCGAAGTTGGACATTCTGCTCAACTAGTCCATTAATATCCTTGAAGGTTAACTGCTTCCAAAATTTCAATTGAACCCATTTAAAATTGAAACAGACAAGTCCAACAAGAGAAAAAAATAAATCCAAAACAGCTTACAAGGTGTTCTGAGATGACATTTTCAGCTTCAGTCTGTATACTTGACCTTGAAGCAATATGTGAAGCATCATCAACAATATCATACCCAATTGACCCACAACGAAGTTGTATGTCTCGGCATTCCTTCAAAAGTACTGTCACCTGTAAGGAATCAATTATCAATTAATAAATTAATAATATAGGAAAATCGGTGAATGAACTGAACTACAAACAAGGCTAACAAGATAAAAACAGCAATCATGATTTTGATGACTAAATACAGTAAAACAAACAAGTTATTTTCATTCAAAGACAGTATTTTGGTGCAAAAAATTACTTCTTAACAAGCTGAAGGTTTTAGGCTTTAGCTTCTATGCAAGCACCATAAAAGCAACTTCCATTGTAAACTTGAAGTTCTAATCGTTATTTTTTTAGAAACAGCTTTCTTTAAGTTAGAAGTATTGAAAATAGACTGATAAGAACTTCCACATCATTATAATAATATTATGTAATGGTTATATTCACTCTATGTAATAGAGCTTCCGTTGTGCTATTGACACAGATGGATTTAAAACATTGTCTCTCTTTTCCATGTCATTAAACATAGTATAAAGAGGTACCATCCTCGGTGACCTGCCTCATCTCATCATCGTTGCCATGTCCCCCAACCATAATTATATTTTTTGTCAACCTTCTCTCATCAATTTCTTTTGCTGCATCTCAACAATCGTACTGATCATCGTCTGCCACTTCTCCTCGTGATCCTTTGCGGCCAGCCACCCCACTAGAAAAAAGATTCCAGCAACTTTTCAGGTGAACGAGAAAATATTCCGGTGAGTTTTCTAGTGACCACCGGATCTGGAGCAACCCTCAAGTCCGGCGCATCCTCGATGGGGAGAAATTTGGCACTTGCACACTAGTGCCATCGGATAGCCTCATATGTTGACTGTCCTTGTCGTACTTCGTCCTAGATGCTCCTTGGTGCCAACAGTTCTTGAAATGCAGCCCGGCTCATCAGAATCTTGTCCTAGCTACAAAACTGGCCCCATCAAGCTTTCGTAGACTTGCTTTGATTGAGTCTTTTTATGTGGTTGAATTTCCAACTTCTGCCCTTCATGAACTTGGAGAAGTTTTACTTCTTGTCATGTATCATCACTTGAGAGGACATTTCTACAGCTGATTATTCCAACAAATTCTCTTCTTCCTTTGTTATTCAATATTTTTCAACCAACTCTTGAGGCTAATGGTCATTCCAGTCACCTTGCAGCATTTGTCATTTCTCCGACGTCTCTAGCATTCCTAGGTTGATTTTGCAACCATATATTTTGGAACCCAAATATATTATTTGGTTAATTTTTTATTTGTAAGCATTCATTAGTAACAAGCTTAGAGCTTTAATAAGCTTTAGCATAAGGGGAAGTGTTAGAAGTATTGAACATAGGTTGGATGCTAACATCATGGCTGTTTTAGGAAGGAATGAAAAAGGATATCCAACGATTTATTGTTGAATGTGATGTTCAATGCAATAAAGCCCAAACACTATCTTCGATACGGATGCTTAAGCCTTTACCAATTCCAACTCAAGTATGGGCAGATATCTCCACGGATTTTATGGAAGGGCTACCCAAATCCTATGGAAAAGACAGTATCTTGGTGATGGTCAATAGATTGACTAAATTTACTCACTTCCTACTCCTTAGACATCCTTTCACTGCCAAGGATGTTACAGACTAATTCATTAAAGAGATTGTGAGATTACAAGAATTACCCACTTCCATAGTTTCCAATCGGGATAAGATCTTCCTAGCCACTTCTAGACTGAGTTGTTTTGTAATGCACATACAAAATTGAAGTACAACTCACCTTATTATCTGCAATCGATGGTCAAACTGAATAATATTTTCTGTCCTTTTCTTACTTCCCATTCTTTTGACACCAGTACATTACATAGTTATCTTAATACTCACTTAAGATAGTTTGATCATTTGAAAGGAAGACAAAAATGAAGCATTAGTGAGAAAAGTGGACCAAATTTAAAGAGTAGAAGACCACCTAGCAAAAGATCAGGAATAATACAAATTTTGATTAGCTTTATAGAAATTTAAAGACCATGCTCTAAATGGTTTTATAGAAGTTTTGGATTTTATAGAGCCTGCCTACAGGATAGGCTTGATTGTTGTTGTTTCTCTTCCAAACAAAGCACATTTACATTTTCAGAGCCACTTCTTACAATGACAATAATAACAAAAAGACAAAGACTCCAAACAAAAATCAAGAACGGATAACTTGATGAAATACATATACTAAACATTTTAAACTACATGAAAAAAAGAGAGAATGTTTATCGCTTACCTGTTTTCGAAGGTCATCAATTTCTTTCTGGGCAATATCATAATCCCGTTCATTCCTTCTGAGGTCAGCCTGCACAAGATACACATAAGCAAATCCACATACAACCCAAAAAAAAAAGGTACATGAAACAGTATTTTAAGTTGTAAACCTTCAGTTCAAGGATGGTTTTCTCTAAGTTGGAATTTTCATTCAGGGAGTTTTGCAATTTTTGGTTCATCAAGCTGTATGCGTCAGCCATCTTTTCATGCTCCACTGCAAGAACAGCAGTATATTTATTTTAGTAAAAAATATATGGCATTGATGATTAAGAATGTAACAATAACCCTGCTTGCAGAGCTTTTCCTCTATAACAATAACATTGGACACAAATGATATTTGCTTGAATATTCATCATAACCGAATTATGAAAACTCCTTACACAGCACCTTAAAAATTCCAAAGTGAATTATAGTCCTTGTATATTTTACCCAAGGTGCAGTGCAAATAAAATCATTAGATAACAAGACTACCCCCATCAACCAAGCCCAATAATAGCAACCACCCACTATTGGTCCATTCACATTACATATATAATTAAA